>NC_061511.1:129308940-129359737 GCF_022539505.1 Lolium rigidum
CGACACGCTCCAAAGTGTTCACCGAGGCTCTCGAATGGCGGTGTAGCGAATGAGCTACCATGAAGTTAATCTCCTGACGCAGCGACCTGGTGCGTTCTTCTGACGGGGCGGACAGGTCCACTCCATCGAGCGCGCCTTCAGGTGAGAACCCTTTCCACCTTGATACGTCTCCGACGTATCGATAATTTCTTATGTTCTATGCCATATTATTGATGATACCTACATGTTTTATGCACACTTTATGTCATATTCGTGCATTTTCTGGAACTAACCTATTAACAAGATGCCGAAGTGCCAGTTCCTCGTTTTCTGCTGTTTTTGGTTTCGTAAATCCTAGTAACGAAATATTCTCGGAATTGGACGAAATTAAAGCCCGGGGCCTATTTTCTCACGAAGCTTCCGAAGTCCGAAGGAGAGACGAAGAGGGGCCACGGAGGGGCCACACTATAGGGCGGCGCGGCCCCCTTGGCCGCGCGGCCCCGTGGTGTGGGGCCCCGTGCCGCCTCTTGACCTGCCCTTCCGCCTATAAAAGTCTCCGTGACGAAACCCCCGGCACCGAGAGCCACGATACGGAAAACCTTCCGTAGACGCCGCCGCCGCCGATCCCATCTCGGGGGATCCGGGAGATCGCCTCCCGGCACCCTGCCGTGAGAGGGAATCATCTCCCGGAGGACTCTACACCGCCATGGTCGCCTCCGGAGTGATGAGTGAGTAGTTCACCCCTGGACTATGGGTCCATAGCAGTAGCTAGATGGTTGTCTTCTCCTCATTGTGCTTCATTGTTGGATCTTGTGAGCTGCCTAACATGATCAAGATCATCTATCCGTAATTCTATATGTTGTGTTTGTCGGGATCCGATGGATAGAGAATACTATGTCATGTTAATTATCAAGTTATTACATATGTGTTGTTTATGATCTTGCATGCTCTCCGTTTCTAGTAGAGGCTCGGCCAAGTTTTTACTTTTAACTCCAAGAGGGAGTATTTATGCTCGATAGTGGGTTCATGCCCGCATTGACACTGGGACAAGTGATGAAAGTTCTAAGGTTGTGTTGTGTCGTTGCCACTAGGGATAAAACATTGGCGCTATGTCCGAGGATGTAGTTGTTGATTACATTACGCACCATACTTAATGCATTTGTCTCGTTGTTAGCAACTTAATACCGGAGGGGGTTCGGATGATAACCTCGAAGGTGGACTTTTTAGGCATAGATGCAGTTGGATGGCGGTCTATGTACTTTGTCGTAATGCCCAATTAAATCTCACTATACTTATCATGTCATGTATGTGCATTGTTATGCCCTCTCTATTTGTCAATTGCCCGACTGTAATTTGTTCACCCAACATGCTTTTATCTTATGGGAGAGACACCTCTAGTGAACTGTGGACCCCGGTCCATTCTTTAATACCGAAATACAAATCTGCCGCAATACTTGTTTTACTATTTTCTCTCGCAAACAATCATCTTCCACACAATACGGTTAATCCTTTGTTACAGCAAGCCGGTGAGATTGACAACCTCACTGTTTCGTTGGGGCAAAGTACTTTGGTTGTGTTGTGCAGGTTCCACGTTGGCGCCGAATCCCTGGTGTTGCGCCGCACTACATCCCGCCGCCATCAACCTTCAACGTGCTTCTTGGCTCCTCCCGGTTCGATAAACCTTGGTTTCTTTCTCGAGGGAAAACTTGCCGCTGTGCGCATCATACCTTCCTCTTGGGGTTGCCCAACGAACGTGTGAAATACACGCCATCAAGCTCTTTTCCGGCGCCGTTGCCGGGGAGATCAAGACACGCTGCAAGGGGAGTCTCCACTTCTCAATCTCTTTACTTTGTTTTTGTCTTGCTTTATTTTATTTACTACTTTGTTTGCTGCATTATATCAAAACACAAAAAAATTAGTTGCTAGCTTTACTTTATTTACCTGTCTTGTTTGCTATATCAAAAACACAAAAAAATTAGTTTACTTGCATTTACTTTATCTAGTTTGCTTTATTTATCGTCTTGCACTCTATATTAAAAATACAAAAAAAAAATTTAGTTACTTTTGTTACCATGTCTAGCTCGAACTTGTTACTTCTTCGCTTGAAGAATTAGTCTTCACTTTTAAACAAGGGGATGAGGAGAGTTTTAAGGATGCTTGGTCTAGAATTTTTACTTCTTATCGCAAAACTGAACCTCAAATGACTCTAAGTTTGCTCCTTAGTAATTTTTATTTTGGTCTTATGATTCGCTATAGATATGCCTTGGATGCTCTAGTGGGAGGAGATTTCCTCCATTGTAATGGAGATCAAGCTTTTAATGCCATAAAGAAGTTGGTTGCATCACATGATTCATCTAATAATTTTGATTCAGCCCTTATCAAGCATTCATAATAGATTAAATACTCTTGAGACAAGTGCATCTCGCTTAAATGAAAATTATGGATACATTCGTAACCGTCTTGATCAAGTTTTAGTGAACTCTGAACCTTCATTGTGGAAACCTACTATTAAAATTGTCATAGGTAACCAAACTCTTCGTGCTAATTGTGATATTATGACTGAATTTAGCCTAATGCCTAAGGGGATTCATAAATCTTTGAAACTTTGGGAATTCACTGAAGGGGGAGAAGGAATAACTCTTATTGATAACTCTGTTATAATTCCAAAAGGGATAGCTGCGGGTGTGCATACAACCATTCTTGGGATAACAATATCCGTTGATTACCTTGTCATTGAATGCGCAGGAACAGGACAAATCACACTCGGAAGATCCCTGCTGAAATTATTGGGAGCAGTCATAGACGTGAGAGAAGGCACCATAAAATTCACCTCTACACCCGGGGTTAGTCATATATTTCCTAAGCCAAAGAATAAGGATAAGAAAGGTAAGGGTAAAGCCCAAGGTAATGTCAATGTTTCACCCCACGATAATACTTGATATACACTTTCTGCGCCTAGCTGAAAGGCGTTAAAGAAAAGCGCTTATGGGAGACAACCCATGTTTTTACTACAGTATTTTTGTTTTATATTTGTGTCTTGGAAGTTGTTTACTACTGTAGCAACCTCTCCTTATCTTAGTTTTAAGTTTTGTTGTGCCAAGTAAAGTCTTTGATAGAAAAGTAAGTACTAGATTTGGATTACTGCGCAGTTCCAGAATTCTTTGCTGTCACGAATCTGGGTCTATCTCCCTTTAGGTAGCTCAGAAAATTACGCCAATTTACGAGCATGATCCTCAGATATGTACGCAACTTTCATTCAATTTGAGCATTTTCGTTTGAGCAAGTCTGGTGGCCTAATAAAATCCATCTTTACGGACTGTTCTGTTTTGACAGATTCTGTCTTTTATTTCGCATTGCCTCTTTTGCTATGTTGGATGAATTTCTTTGATCCATTAATGTCCAAGTAGCTTTATGCAATGTCCAGAAGTGTTAAGAATGATTGTGTCACCTCTGAACATGTGAATTTTTATTATGCACTAACCCTCTAATGAGTTGTTTCGAGTTTGGTGTGGAGGAAGTTTTCAAGGATCAAGAGAGGAGTATGATGCAATATGATCAAGGAGAGTGAAAGCTCTAAGCTTGGGGATGCCCCGGTGGTTCACCCCTGCATATATTAAGAAGACCCAAGCGTCTAAGCTTGGGGATGCCCAAGGCATCCCCTTCTTCATCAACAACGTTATCAGGTTCCTCCCCTGAAACTATATTTTTATTCGGCCACATCTTATGTACTTTGCTTGGAGCGTCGGTTTGTTTTTGTTTTTTGTTTTGTTTGAATAAAATGGATCCTAGCATTCACTTTATGGGAGAGAGACACGCTCCGCTGTTGCATATGGACAAATATGTCCTTAGGCTCTACTCATAGTATTCATGGCGAAGTTTCGCTTCGTTAAATTGTTATATGGTTGGAATTGGAAAATGCTACATGTAGTAACTCTAAAATGTCTTGGATAATTTGATACTTGGCAATTGTTGTGCTCATGTTTAAGCTCTTGCATCATATACTTTGCACCCATTAATGAAGAAATACTTAGAGCTTGCTAATTTGGTTTGCATATTTGGTTTCTCTAGAGTCTAGATAACATCTAGTATTGAGTTTTGAACAACAAGGAAGACGGTATGGAGTCTTATAATGTTTACCATATGTCTTTTATGTGAGTTTTGTTGTACTCGTTCATCCTTGTGTTTGTTTCAAATAACCTTGCTAGCCTAAACCTTGTATCGAGAGGGAATACTTCTCATGCATCCAAAATACTTGAGCCAACCACTATGCCATTTGTGTCCACCATACCTACCTACTACATGGTATTTATCCGCCATTCCAAAGTAAATTGCTTGAGTGCTACCTTTAAAATTCCATCATTCACCTTTGCAATATATAGCTCATGGGACAAATAGCTTAAAAACTATTGTGGTATTGAATATGTACTTATGCACTTTATCTCTTATTAAGTTGCTTGTTGAGCGATAACCATGTTTCGGGGACGCCATCAACTATTCTTTGTTGGATATCATGTGAGTTGCTATGCATGTCCGTCTTGTCTGAAGCAAGAGAGATCTACCACCTTCATGGTTGGAGCATGCATATTGTTAGAGAAGAACTTTGGGCCGCTAACTAAAGCCATGATTCATGGTGGAAGTTTCAGCTTGGACATATATCCTCAATCTCATATGAGAATAATAATTGTTGCCACATGCTTATGCATTAAAGAGGAGTCCATTATCTCGTTGTCCATGTTGTCCCGGTATGGATGTCTAAGTTGAGAATAATCAAAAGCGAGAAATCCAAAATGCGAGCTTTCTCCTTAGACCTTTGTACAGGTGGCATGGAGGTACCCCATTGTGACACTTGGTTAAAACATGTGCATTGCAAAGATCCGGTAGTCCAAGTTAATTAGGACAAGGTGCGGGCACTATTAGCATACTATGCATGAGACTTGCAACTTGTAAGATATAACTTTCATAACTCATATGCTTTATTACTACCGTTGACAAAATTGTTTCATGTTTTCAAAATAAAAGCTCTAGCACAAATATAGCAATCGATGCTTTCCTCTTTGAAGGACCATTTTCTTTACTTTTATGTTGAGTCAGTTCACCTATCTCTCTCCACCTCAAGAAGCAAACACTTGTGTGAACCGTGCATTGATTCCTACATACTTGCATATTGTACTTGTTATATTACTCTATGTTGACTATTATCCATGAGATATACATGTTACAAGTTGAAAGCAACCGCTGAAACTTAATCTTCCTTTGTGTTGCTTCAATACCTTTACTTTGATTTATTGCTTTATGAGTTAACTCTTATGCAAGACTTATTAATACTTGTCTTGAAGTACTATTCATGAAAAGTCTTTGCTTTATGATTCACCTGTTTACTCATGTCATCACCATTGTTTTGATCGCTGCATCCACTACATATGTTTACAAATAGTATGATCAAGGTTATGATGGCATATCACTTCAGAAATTATCTTTGTTATCGTTTTACCCGCTCGGGACGAGCAGTAACTAAGCTTGGGGATGCTTGATACGTCTCCGACGTATCGATAATTTCTTATGTTCTATGCCATATTATTGATGATACCTACATGTTTTATGCACACTTTATGTCATATTCGTGCATTTTCCGGAACTAACCTATTAACAAGATGCCGAAGTGCCGCTTGTCGTTTTCTGCTGTTTTTGGTTTCATAAATCCTAGTAACGAAATATTCTCGGAATTGGACGAAATTAAAGCCCGAGGGCCTATTTTCTCACGAAGCTTCCGTAAGTCCGAAGGAGAGACGAAGAGGGGCCACGGAGGGGCCACACTATAGGGCGGCGCGGCCCCCTTGGCCGCGCGGCCCCGTGGTGTGGGGCCCCCGTGCCGCCTCTTGACCTGCCCTTCCGCCTATAAAAAGCCTCCGTGACGAAACCCCCGCACCGAGAGCCACGATACGGAAAACCTTCCGGAGACGCCGCCGCCGCCGATCCCATCTCGGGGATCCAGGAGATCGCCTCCGGCACCTCGCCGGAGAGGGGAATCATCTCCCGGAGGACTCTACACCGCCATGGTCGCCTCCGGAGTGATGAGTGAGTAGTTCACCCCCGGACTATGGGTCCATAGCAGTAGCTAGATGGTTGTCTTCTCCTCATTGTGCTTCATTGTTGGATCTTGTGAGCTGCCTAACATGATCAAGATCATCTATCTGTAATTCTATATGTTGTGTTTGTCGGGATCCGATGGATAGAGAATACTATGTCATGTTAATTATCAAGTTATTACATATGTGTTGTTTATGATCTTGCATGCGCTCCGTTTCTAGTAGAGGCTCTGGCCAAGTTTTTACTTTTAACTCCAAGAGGGAGTATTTATGCTCGATAGTGGGTTCATGCTCGCATTGACACTACGGGACAGTGACAGAAAGTTCTAAGGTTGTGTTGTGCTCGTTGCCACTAGGGATAAAACATTGGCGCTATGTCCGAGGATGTAGTTGTTGATTACATTACGCACCATACTTAATGCAATTGTCTCGTTGTTAGCAACTTAATACTGGAGGGGGTTCGGATGATAACCTCGAAGGTGGACTTTTTAGGCATAGATGCAGTTGGATGGCGGTCTATGTACTTTGTCGTAATGCCCAATTAAATCTCACTATACTTATCATGTCATGTATGTGCATTGTTATGCCCTCTCTATTTGTCAATTGCCCGACTGTAATTTGTTCACCCAACATGCTTTTATCTTATGGGAGAGACACCTCTAGTGAACTGTGGACCCCGGTCCATTCTTTAATACCGAAATACAAATCTGTTGCAATACTTGTTTTACTATTTTCTCCGCAAACAATCATCTTCCACACAATACGGTTAATCCTTTGTTACGGCAAGCCGGTGAGATTGACAACCTCACCTGTTTCGTTGGGGCAAAGTACTTTGGTTGTGTTGTGCGGGTTCCACGTTGGCGTCGGAATCCCCGGTGTTGCGCCGCACTACATCCCGCCGCCATCAACCTTCAACGTGCTTCTTGGCTCCTCCCTGGTTCGATAAACCTTGGTTTCTTTCCGAGGGAAAACTTGCTGCTGTGCGCATCATACCTTCCTCTTGGGGTTGCCCAACGAACGTGTGAAATACACGCCATCACACCCGATGCCATGTGAGCGGGTTCTGTGAAAAGAGCCGATGAGGTCGGCTTCGAAGATTGCTTTGACCTCGTCATACTTCTTCTTGAGCTCCTCAGTGAGATCCTCGTATGTGACTGGAGTGCCTTCCGCCATCTCAGATGTAGATGGCGATGCGGTTGATGTCGAAGATTGTCCCACCGGGCGTGCCAGAATGTGTTGTGGTCAGAAACCCACCGGCGAGCAGCGACGGGCAACACGGTAGAGCCGGGAGGCTCCCAGGGCTGCGGCTGGCCCTGGTCCCTCCGAGCGACGGCCCGCAAAGACTCCGGCACGCACGTCCGATGCTGATGCAAGGGCGTGCCACCCGACCTATACCCGGTCGGGGAAGGTGTTGGATGTGCCTCGCTTAGTTTCCCGCATGGCATACACGTAAACATTAAATACGAGCCTCGATCGGCTCTCAGGTTGTCATGTGAATCGGCTCAAGGAGCCGATCCACCCATGATCCGTACGAGGTGTACGGTCGGATAGGTGGTCCTGCTTGATCAAAATAAAGCTAAAACGACCTACTACGATTTAGGGTTTTCACCACATAATCGGAACATCCTACTCGTGATTGAGCCTGGCGGCCACGCACGGTGATCGTAAACCGACCCTAAACAAGGCCTAAAAACCAACACGAAGTTGATCCCCGGAACATCCTGTCTAGGGCTAGTAAACTACACCCTACGCGCCACTGGATCCTTCAACCCGTTTGTAAGGCCTAACTATGCAGATATTAAACTAATCCTTGAAGAACAAGGAGCAATCATAACGGATCAGATCTACTAAATAATGATCAAGCAGGGTGCCGCCCTTACACCCAAGATAGGTGTAAGGGCGGCTAGACGTCTAAGGGTTGCACGACGACAGCATATGATACGATGAACAATGCTAACCCTAAAAACATCTATGATAACTACGTTGCTCGCCATCAACAAGGCTTCAGCACGAGCAACGCATGAACAGCGAATAAACGTGTGCTGCCTAGATCGCAAGATGCGATCTAGGCAGCATGATGCTTACCCGGAAGAAACCCTCGAGACAAGGGAGTTGGCGATGCGCCTAGATTGGTTTGTGGTGAACGTGATTGTTGTTTATTTCATAAACCCTAGATACATATTTATAGTCCGTAGACTTTCTAACGTGGGAATAATCCCAACCGTGCACGAGCCAAACTCTATCTAACCGACACGTATCCTACTATGTTACAGATACACGGGCAAACTAGCCCAAACTTTGCATACAAGGCCGATTCATGTATTTCTTCTATGTATATTCTTCAAGCCCATCTGTAATCGCGGCCCACTTCTGATCCGGTCAAATTCTGGTGATAACATATACATGATTCGTGATGCTCATTATTAATTGTTGGTACGTTTCCATGATTGACATAGCTATTAGATGATCTTATTTGCATGTATCTTATTATGAACTGCTTAAGTACTTGCCATATTATGAGAATATTTACATCATATGAACAAATGTGTTCGTGAAAGTTCTTTTATCGCTCAGTTGTTAACTGAATTGCTTGAGGACAAGCAATAAGCTAAGCTTGGGGGGAGTTGATACGTCCAAAACGTATCTACTTTCCCGAACACTTTTGCTATTGTTTTGCCTCTAATTTGTGTATTTTGGATGCAACTAACACGGACTAACGCCGTTTTCAGCAGAACTCGTTCCGGTGTCTTGTTTTTGTGCAGAAATCCAACTTTCAGGGAAAATCCTCGAATTTATGCGGAAGGTCCTATTTTCCAGAATATTGGCGGAGCCAGAAGGGCGAGCCAGGTGGGGGCCCGAGGGCCCCACACACTAGGCCGGTGCGGCCCAGGAGGGGCCCGCGCGGCCCTAGTGTGTGGCGGCCTCGGCAGGCCCCCGACGCCCTCTTTCGGACTACTTATTGCCTTCGACCTAAAAACGCACGGGAGGAAGGGGAAGTCGCCAGAAACCCTCCAGAACGCCGCCACATCGCGAAACTCCGTCTCGGGAGCCAGAAGTCTCCGTTCTGGCACTCCGCCGGGACGGGGAATTGGAGGAGATCATCGCCACCATCACCACCGACGCCTCTTCATCAACCAGCCATGTTTCCCCCATCCATGTGTGAGTAATTCCCCCGCTGTAGGCTGAAGGGGATGGTAGGGATTGGATGAGATTGGTCATGTAATAGTATAAGATTGTTAGGGCATAGTGCCTAGTGTCCGTAATTGGTACTTTGATGATATTGTTGCAACTTGTTATGCTTAATGCTTGTCACTAGGGCCCGAGTGCCATGATCTCAGATCTGAACATGTTATTATTTCATCATGATATTCATTGTTTATGGTCTTACCTGCAAGTTGTATACACATGTCGCTGTCCGGAACCAATGGCCCCGAAGTGACAGAAATCGGGACAACCGGAGGGGATGGTAGTGATGTGAGGATCACATGTGTTCACGGAGTGTTAATGCTTTGCTCCGGTACTCTATTAAAAGGAGTACCTTAATATCCGATGAGATTCCCTTGAGGCCCGGCTGCCACCGCTGGTAGGACAAAAGATGTTGTGCAAGTTTCTCATTGCGAGCACGTACGACTATAATTGGAACACATGCCTATTGATTGCTTTGTACTTGGACACCGCTTTATTATTATCACGCAAATGCCCCGCTTGATTGTTACATGAGTTTCTCTCATCCATGCAACGCCCGTTATCCGTCCCCGTGCCTACGGTATTTTAATCCTCGCCGTTTACTATAATCACTACTCGCTGTCTCGTTACTCGCTGCTTGTTATTTCACTACTACTACTCGCTATAAAGCTGTCACTACCGATAAACTCTTGCGAGCAAGTCCGTTTCCAGTGCAGTTCGAATTGACAACTCCGCTGTTAAGGCTTTCAAGTATTCTTTGTCTCCCCTTGTGTCGAATCAATAAATTAGGTTTTACTACCCGCGAAGACTGCTGCGATCCCCTATACTTGTGGGTTATCAATGTCCCCACCTAGGGTCCGCTTATTCCTCTGCCCCAAGAATTAGCAGCCGCCCCCACCACCGCTGAAGAAGCTGTAATTTATGTTTATTTTAAATGAAAATCACCATCTTTAATGATTTTTTTTTATTTTCCCTCAATCTCAAGAAAATGTTTAGGGTGCATCGGTGTGGAAAATCTATCCCCTAATGGAGAACGCGAGTGTTTTACACTACCAACACTGATGTTGACGCCTATTTAGGGGCATCCGGTGAAGATGCTCTAATGGTCAGGACATCTCCAACGCCCGAGCATTTCGAACACGATTTGTGTATGCGTTTGCCCCTGCTTCAGCGGTAGTGCCCTTTTTCTATCGCAAAGATCATACCAATACAGGCCCGACAGTAATTTAGAGAAGCGAGGGAAGATGTCTTTTGTATGACTAGCAATGGGCCATGCATTAATCTAGGAAGTAGAAAGAACGGTCAGGCAGGTCATGTGACGGCCACACGGACGCGTGGATGGTTTCTCTCTATATACACGATACATCAAAATTGGTACGGATAGACCGGTCACTATACGTCCACCCACTAGACTGGAGGCAGACTAATTTCTATCTATACAAACAAAAATAGACAGAATATACTACCTTCATCCCAAACCTTAAGATTTTTTTTTGAAAATTAAACCAACTACAGTTTAATCAAACTTTTAGAATAATCTATCAACATATATTATATTATGTAAATACCATAGAAAAATATATTTCATAAATCTATCTAATGATATTGATTTTGTATGTTAATATTTTTTGGTAAAAATTTAATGAAACTTAACATAATTTAACTTTTAAAAAATAATATACTGAATATCTTCTCCGATAATATGATGGAAAGGGAGGTGATCTCAATGGGTGTGTTGGGTAGATCGCGTGGGATTCCAAAAGCGAAAGTGGGAATGTATAGGGTAGAAGGGTCGAGGAGGCGAATGTCAATGATTTGGCAAGGTGGATGCTGGCGGGTACCCCGCCTCACTGTCCGACGTGGCTTGCGGCAGGGGCTCGCCGGAGCCAGTCCACGTGACCCCTCCCGGTTTGGCGCGCCGCTCCACGTGATGAGCTCCGTCTCTGCTTGGAGCGACCCAAGCACAGCTTGCCGGCTCAGCTGGGCTCGGATCGACGACGTGGGGCACGCGTGTGCGTGCGTGGCTGTGGCGCAATCATGTCATGGCCATGATTGAGGATAAATGATTGAGGAGATGATGACAAGCAAACCAAGAGAGAGCGTGGCTGTAGCCCGTGGTTGTCCTGCTGTCGGGCGTGGGGGGACATTGGTGGGATTGTGGGACAGCGCGACGAGGAGAGCGCGTGCCATGTGCCTGATGTGCTGTGCTGCCCGCCCAGCGGAGCTACTCCTACGCCTCAACCAGCGTGAACATGCATCCATCCAGCCGTTCTACGTCTACACGAATCGCATCCAGATGTTTGAAAGTATGTAGCTTAGTAAAAATGATTAGTTTGAAATGAATCCTCCCTCCTAAATTCTTTGTAGTACCTTAGTTTAAGAGTAAGTTTAATGGGGTTTAACCAGGTTCCAAAATTTTCATTTATGATTCCATTCCTTCTTTACGACCCTGTCGCACATGTGCTACCTCTGGAAAGAGCTATGCACCCAAAAACAAAAAATGTCAGCGCCCCAAAACTCCAAACCAAAAGAAAGCATCCGGTTGTACGCATTGGCTTTCCATTGATATTAATTGCAAAAACCCACAACTATGGGAGCTAGAATTCCGCAGAATCGAGACCAAGAAAAATATTAGCACAAAAGAACAAACTTATACAAAAAAATTGTTTTGAAGAATCTATATATCTATCTCTTTCCCTGGAACTTGAACACAATTAAATGTTTTCAAGTTTTTGTATTATTCTTGCATTAAGCCAAAATACAAGCATTTAAAAAACAATATAAAAATGAAGTGATTAAAATTACAAGTAGTCAGCTAAGACTTTGTACTTGTTTTGGATCTTCTTTTAATTGTTTCACGGTTCTTGCAACTATCGACCATCTCAAATAAACTATATGGTTAAAAACCACAACAACGGGGAGCTAGAGTTCTAGAAAATCACAACCAAGATAGTATTAGCATAAAACCGCAAACTTTTGTCATAAATTGTTTGAGATAATCCAAAACTCACGACAAATTCATTTTACGCCGTTTGTCAGCACCCACGGACACCAATGTCGTGTGACATGGCAAAGAGGACGGTATAATTTTTAATCGAAGTTTGGCTAAAACTTACAAATACACCAAAAGTATCCAAAAAAACTACTTAAAATGAACCCACTATTACTCAGACTAATCATTGCATGCCTGATTACTAGATTTATTTCTTACATTACAGCAAACTTTGATCGAAATTGACAAGAAATGCGAAAATTTCTATATAGGTGGGCCAAATGAGCTCAAACGTTCTCAGTTTGCTCACTACATATATTTTGAATTACTTGAGTTTTTCTACATTTTTTAAAAGTCTTTAATTTTGAACAATTTTTGGTGAAAATGACAAAGAAAATGAAGTGACTTCTAAATAGTTTGGTTTGGTTGGGCTTGCAGAAATAAAAGAGCCCCAAAAACCGCCTCCCTTCCAGCGTTGCCTGAATGATGCAGATGATTGCTGAAAACGATGTCAAAATGATTAAATAACCCAAAAGTTACCCTAAAAGTTATGGATGGTTTTATGATAAGGTTTCTTTCAATTGTGGTGATGTGAAACCCTATTCTTAATAGTTGTGGTTTTCTGATATTTTCTATATATATTATAGAACTAAGAGCATCTCCACCGGTAGCCCCCAAATTGGCGCCGGCAGGGGCACCGGCAGGGGCGCCGGTACCTCAGTTTGGGGGACGCCAGCACTGCATCCTCTATTTGGGGGAGCTGTTCCCACACCAGCGCCCCTAAAACGGCGGCCCCGATAGATGTTTTGAATCAAAATCATAAATAAATGCATAGAAAAATGAATAAGAAACATTTTATTCCACAAACTAATACATAATTGGGAACGTGGTTTACATGAAGATATAGTTTGGAACATGGTTTTCTACAATTAGTTTGAACCATGGTTGACACACATATAAAACATTGTAAAAAAACTAAGCCTAACTAGGCCGGTCATAGCAGGTTTCGTGTGTTCGCTGCCAAGAAAGAACACTCGAGGGCACACTCACTCACCCAGACTGGAAAATCCAGTTGGCGAGGGTGCCCCTGCTGGTTCTTTCGAGGAAGAACATCCAAAAACATGCGAGCCGATATTCGCTGCGAAGAAACAACAATCGTCAGTCGTCGTCCTCCTCGGCGCTGTCGCCGTGGTAGTTTCGACGGCAACACGTCTCGTCGAACACCTTGACGCACATGTCCCTGTCGCCAAAGTAGGAGAACACGAGCACAAAGCTGGCTTGGAGGCTTTGGTGGCGCGCGAACTTCTCCCAGCCGATGTGGAGGTACATCTTGCCGCGCGCGTCGTAGATCACATCCACGATCCACCGTTAGTAGCCGCATGAATCCCCTCGCAGATGCAGCGTGCCCGGTCGGTCGTCGCCGGCGACGAAGTCGGCGAAGGTGTCCAGCAGCCTCTGGATGCCGCGTGGGTCGCCCTTGAGGACGAGGACGAACTCGAACATCACGGGCCCCTCCTCGTCCATCTCCGACGATGAAGACGACGGCGTCGCAGGCCACGACCACGGCCGCGACCTCGGCCTCGACCAGACATGGCGTCAACTTTTCAGATGGTGGCGGCTACGGTTAGGGAGAGAGGCGCTAGGGTTTGTGTGTGAGAGGAACAATGAGAGGCGGCCCTTTTTATAGGCCGGAGGGAGGCGGGGAGCGGGGAAACGGTGGCGCTCATTAACGGCGACACGAAGAGTAAGGCACGCGCGACGGGACTGTTCGCTGCGTTTCTACGAAAACTGCACCGCCACTGCACCCCAATAACTCACGTCGCGAGGTAGGCGACGGTTAGGTTAAAATTGAATGAGCCGCTGACGCGTCGGCCCCGCCACTCCTTGCCGGCGTCGACTTTTGGGATGTGTGGCTGACAGGCGGCTCCCACGCGCAAAAATTTCAGCCTCGTGAGGCGCCGGCGCGCCCGATTCGCGCCCTTGGCGAAGGGGCCGGCACGGGGTTGCCGGTGATTCTATTGGGCTCCAAAATTAGCCGTATGGGACGCGCCAGTGCGAGCCTATTTTCGCTCCCGACCCCAAAAATATATTGGGGCCGCTATCGGGAGCGCCGGTGGAGATGCTCTAAGGGACCTGTTGATTCAAAAGATCCCGTAGAAAGTTGGAAGGACTCAAAGTTCCTATGGGGTTATATGTTTTGTTTTGCTCAAGCCTATTTTAGACATGCAAATCAAGGAGGGTCTGAACGGATGTATGGAGAGTAGGGAAGCACGAGAACTAGTACGTCCTGTAGCCGCCGCCTCTTGAGAAAAGCCCTAGCAGCCCCTACTCAGCCTTCTCCATAGATCGGTTCCCCCTCCTCCGGCCGGCTTCGCCGGCGTCGGGAGGAGTGGGGAACCCGATCTATGAGTGGAGTTTTCAATAAAAGTAGTCTTTTCAGTAGTCTATGTTAGGTTTTTGGTCGCCGTTTTCTTGTTGGTTTCCCCGCAATGGAGATGGCATCGTCTGCAATAAGTGATCTTTGGCCTTTCGTTCAACGACGAGATCTCTTTCCCGACGTCAATGGTGGTGCTGAAAGATTACAATTATCTAGGTATGGGTGTTCAGATCTTACTTCGCTAGATCGATCTTGGATCTTTTCTCATAGTTGCCGCGAGGAGGATTATCCTCGCAGTTTTTGTCCCGGTTGCTACGTCCTCGACAATGGTGATTCGTATTCTCGGCTCTCCATCAACGTCGACAAGGCAGATCGGTTTTTATTCCACGACATACCGGTGTTGGTACTCTTGCCGATGTTGATTGACTACTTTAATGGTTGCGCGCGTGCACGCAGCCTTGGCATTGCGGCTCAAATTAAAATTATGGAAGAACCTTCGTTGGTATTTACAGTGTCTATGGTTTGTTATCTATCTTTGGCTGCGCTTGGAAAAGTACAAGATTATGTCTTGGAAGAAGAAAGAGTTTGAAGACCTCGAAGATTTGCTAGTATCTTTTAGACTTTATTTTGCAATCGCTGGAGACAGCTCGTGTATCTCTATCATGTACTATTTGTTATTATGAATATATGTGGTATTGATTGTCAAAAAAAAAAAGGAGGGTCTGAACGGATCGGCCGTTGGATCGATCTGTTTTCTGCAAAACATCCATGCCGCCGTGCCGACAAGTCCGGGTATCACCATCGGAGAAGGGGGGACAGGCCAAAGGATGGGGGGGACCGGGAGCAAGTTCAGCTGGTGATGATTGGGCTTGCTTGCTTGCCTGCACCGCGCGCACCGCAGGGCGCGACGGTGACGCCACGCGCGACAAGCAATAGTTGGTGCCCGATATCATGCTGCTCCATTTCTGACCAGCTTTCTTCATTCCACCCTCGCTGCGCAGGCTAAAATATCCTTTTCTTTGCCTTGGATCTCAATCACAGCTCCATAATCAGAAGCCCCCGATCTCTTTTTTTTTTTTTTTTTGACCTGGACTACGGCGGGCTTACGCCAGCCTGAACAACTTTATACCAAACAGAAGATCATACAGGGTTCAGATTTTACATTGCCAGAAGAGGGTAAAGGGGTAGAGCTAAGGGAGCGAGAGGGGTTCAGGGGGGATCATAGCCATTACACCAGGAATTAAGAAAGGAGGTGGAGGAGGGGGTGGTGCATCTATAAGCCCAAAGCCTAATATCCTCAATACATCTGCGGGAGACTAACTCCAGGCTCTCTGTGACGCCGTTGAAGGTTAAGGCGTTCCTACGCTTCCAGATGTTCCAGGCGATAGCAGTGTTGATAGTGGACTCCTCATAGGTGCTGTTGCGTTGAAGGCAGAAGTCAGAGAATCCGGTGTAAGCATTGGGGTCAAAGTCGCGGTGAAAGAACCCCCACACGTCAGTTGCTTGGGGGCAGAGCAGCAGCAGGTGGTCAATGTCTTCGTCGAGGCCGCAGGAGAGGCAGGCCGCAGAGGTGGCAAGTTGATGCCTGAACCGCCGTTCATTTGTGGGTAGGCGCTTTTTCCGGGCAAGCCAACAGAAAATCTTGCACTTTAAGGGGGCAGCACTCCTCCAAACCATTGGCGCCACGTCATCAATCTGCAAATGCCTGAAAGAGTTGACATAGAAACACTTGTTTGAGAGTTTTTTGTTAGAGAGGCGAGTGTCACGTAAGTCCGGGACGTCGGGGCGAAGATCCACCAGGTTAAGCTCGATAGCCAAGGTCTGAAGGTCATCAGCCGCGGAAGCAGTGAGGCGCGGTCCAAGGGAGCTGCGGAGCCCCACGGAGAGAGTGGTCGCAACATCAATATTTGGTCGGGTAGAGTGGGAGAAGAGGTCGGGGAAGCGTTCCTGAAGGGTTTGGTTTCCCAGCCAACAGTCAAACCAGAAGGCCGTGGAAGATCCATTACCCAGGGAGACTTTGGAGATAGAGCGGAAGGAGGAGAGACCCGCCATGATGTCCTTCCAGATGGGGGTGTCAAGGTGGTGACGGTCGCCCAAGTCACGAGAATTGTTCCAACCGTACATACGACGGAACCAGGAGGCCCAGGGGGCAGATGTGTCGGAGTGGAGCTTGGTGAGGAATTTGGACATGAGGGCCGAGTTTTGGGCTGGGAGGGAGAGGACGCCGAGCCCCCCAAGAGCTTTTGGGACACAAACATCCTCCCAAGCGACTTTGCATTGGCCGCCATGACAGGTTTCTTCCCCGGTCCAGAGGAAAGCACGTCGCCTCTTGTCAATGGCCTCAATGACACCAGCAGGGAGGAGGCCCGCGCTCATGGCATGAGAGAGCATAGACGTGAGGACCGAGTTGACCAGAATCAACCGCCCGCCAATAGGAAGACACCGGCCTCGCCACCCAGAGAGACGCATGTCACTTTTGGTCATGATTGGGGCGAAGTCTCCGAAACGCAGCTTGTAGGTGGAAAGGGGGAGGCCAAGATAGGTCTGAGGGAAGGAGGAAACCTCGCAGCCAAAAGTGGCTGCCATGGAGGCGGCGATAGTACCGTCAATTTTGATGGGGACAAAGGTACTTTTGTGGAAGTTTATGGCTAGGCCGGTAGCAGCGGAGAAGTCGTCAAGCACCTTTTTAAGATTGGCCACGTGCTCGGGGACCGCACGAATAATGATGAGGGTGTCATCGGCATACTGGAGGACGGGGCAAGGGAGATCGTCCACCAGGGGGTGAAGGAGAAGGCCAGAGAGGGAGGCGAGACGGAGCATCTGCTGAAGGACGTCAGCGACAATGTTGAACAGAAAAGGGGAGAGAGGGTCTCCTTGCCGGAGTCCCCGCCGGCATTGAATCCAGCGTCCAGGGATGCCATTAAGAAGGACCGCAGTTTGGCTGGAGTGGTTGAGGAGGCTGACCCAAGAGCACCAAAGTTCAGGGAGGCCTTTAGCCCGCATGATGCGGTCAAGGGCGTCCCAGCTGATGGAGTCAAAGGCTTTGCGAAAATCAAGCTTAAAAACCGCAGCGGGGGCAGAGCGCCGATGACAGGATTGGACAATGTCAGCAGCATAGACAAAATTTTCAGCAATAGAGCGCCCAGAGATAAAGCCAGTTTGGTCGGGGTGGACAAGGTAGTTGATGAGCCCCCGGAGGCGGAGGGTGAGGCACTTGGAATGGACTTTGAGACAGCAATTTTGCAGGGAGATGGGGCGGAAGTTTTCGGGCTTGTTAGCGCCAGCCTTCTTTGGGAGAAGGACGATGTGGGACTTATTGATGGGTCTCAGGTCAGTAGAGAGGGAGTGGAAAGCGGAGAGAGCAGCAAGCAGGTCGTGCTTGACAAGGTCCCAGTTCTTTTTGAAGAAAGCAGGACCAAAACCATCTGGGCCAGGACTGGAGTTGTCGTTCATGGAGAAGAGGGCGTCTCGAATCTCCTCTAGGGTGAAGGGGCGGATGAGGGAGGCGGCTTGGGAGGAGGTGAGGGATGTAGACTGGACTAAATGGGAAAGATTGAGGCTATCACTGGCCGGAAGCGGAGTACCAAGGAGCGACTTAAAAAAGGCGTGGAGAATGGATGCTTTGGCGGAGTGCGAGAAGGTAAGCCCCCGATCTCACTCTGCACAGCCTTTAAAAGCCCACCCCGTCTCTGCCTTCTCCCTCACAATCCACCACCGTGCCCGAAGTTTACGACGCAGCTAGTGTTGACGCTTGAGAGGAAGTCGGAAGTGTCCAGCTAATAGGGAGATCAATGGAGATGACGGTTAACGGGAGGGACACCGAGCAGTACCACCACCACCTCGGGCTCGGTCTCAGTCTCGGCATGTCTCCGGTCGAGCCGGCGGCACCACAGCGTACTCCGACCAGGCAGCAGCAGAGCTGGACCGGCTCCGGCCTCTTCTCCCCCGCTTCCTCCGGCGAGCAGCGCACGCATGCGGACGATCGCAGGCTGGCGGCTTTGGCCTGCCACGAGATGCCGTTCCTGCGCGGGATCGACGTGAACCGGGCGCCGGCCGCGAGGGGCAGCTGCGGCGCGAGCGAGGACGAGGAGCCCGGCGCGTCGTCGCCCGACAGCACGCTGTCCAGCCTCAGCGGCAAGCGGCACGCGCCGGGGAGGAGCGGCGGCGGCGGAGAGCAGGAACGCGCCGGCGCGGGCAGCGACGACGAGGACGACTCCGGGGCCGCCGGTGGCGCCGCGTCGCGCAAGAAGCTCCGCCTGTCCAAGGACCAGTCCGCCGTCCTCGAGGAGAGGTTCAAGGAGCACAGCACCCTCAACCCCGTAAGTACAACTTCCACCAAGATTAGCAAACAAAGTAATCCATTTTTTACGTCGACGTCGATCTCTGTCTCTAACTTGATCTGCTCTACTACCAGAAGCAGAAGGCGGCGCTGGCGAGGCAGCTTGGGCTCCGCCCACGTCAGGTGGAGGTGTGGTTCCAGAACAGGCGAGCCAGAACGAAGCTGAAGCAGACGGAGGTGGACTGTGAGTCCCTGAAGCGTTGCTGCGAGACGCTGACGGAGCAGAACCGCCGGCTGCAGCGGGAAGTGCAGGAGCTGCGCGCGCTCAAGCTGCTCGCCCCGCCGCCTCCGCACCTCTACATGCACGCGCCTCCGCCGCCGACCACGCTCACCATGTGCCCTTCCTGCGAGCGTGTCGCGCCGTCCGGCAAGCCGGCTGCCGTCGTCGAGAGCCGTCCGTCGCCCACCGGGCCTTGGGGCCCCGTCCAGATGCTGCCCGTGTTCGTGGGCAGGCCGGCCCAGAGGTCGTCATGATGAGCTAATGCGTCCTCTCGCGCGTGTGTATGAGAGTAGATCAGTACCAGGTTACCACTCCAGTGGAGAGTGATCGATGTTGCTAAGATTAGGCGTAGTAATCAGGCTGGCTACAAAAAAACAGAGCAATTAGCGATAGAATCTTGCTTCATTTTGTTTATAATGTGTGTCGAGTTTGAGGTATCCTGTATAAGTGATGCAATGGGGGTTTTGCACTTCTGCATACGGTTAACTTATCATGTACTACGTAATAGTATTTGCCTTGTACAAACATGTAAGTGAACAAAGATGTTTTTTTGAGATCAGTGAGCAAAGATGTTGTCTTGTAGACCTCTTGCACAGTAGCGTAAGCATGCATGTTAGGTGTCCGGCCATGGACTTTTTTTTTTTTTTTTTTTTTGAACAAGCGGCCATGGATGGCTGATCCGATATGTTCAGATACAAGACAATATAACCAACCTGTTCATAAACATGTTCAGACACAATCACACAACACAACCTGTTCTTGTCACCAGTGTCTTGTAATTAAGCAAGTCAGATATTTCACCCAATATGCTATGGAAGTACGTAGAAGTAGACACCGGACGGCTGAATCTGAAGAGGATATCTTGCTTTCTCCATGGGGACGATCTTATTCGCCCTTGACAGGGAAACATGCACGTTCTCCAGAGGAAGAAAACGTACAAGTCCCCCAAAAGGCACAGAGAATCCAGCGGAGAAAAAGAAGGTGCTCGATTGCTCGATCTTCCGCAACGAAAGTCCACTCGATCGGAAATTCGCCAAGTCACACGTACGCCAAAATACATCGCCCGTCACTACGGCGCTGCCATCTGCGACAAGAACAGAAGACGAAGATGGACGGCCCTGATCGAGCCGCCGGTAACTATCAGCTCATCCTACTGACGTAGTTTAGTCGTTAACTGAATTAGTTTAGTTGCTGGTTTGTGTGCGTGGGCATACGCGTGGTGCGAGGTGATCTTGGTTAGATTCGGGCGTGCGCTAATCTAATCGAGACGATCGAGCAACTGCTAATCATCATCGTCGGAAAATAATTAAGATCGCATGCACCGGTCCTCCCGACACATCCCATGTGCACAGGGCCACTAAACTAGGGGAGCCGCACGCCTCACTGTCCTGCGCTTGCCACCGCGCGGTACAGCACGACACAATCAAGTGCGGAACTAACGTAATTGTGCAATCGAGTGAGGAGACCGTGTCCATCATGTGCGAGATCATTATGAGCAGCTGCGTCATTGACTAATCAGTTCTTGGTGGATGAGTCATGACTCATGACCCGGCGACGGGACACCTTGCTCCCTCCCACCTCTTGGTTTGCTAAAAATATATTACTCTACTGATAGCTGCTCTTTCCTAGCTGATGTGAGTTCCGATCCAAGGCCATGATAGCTGCCTGTTAATTTAGTACTCTACTAGTGGTGTATATCCATGCCGATCATGTTCACGAGGCGAAGTATCATAGATTAGTATCATACATACGATTACAACACGTACAACTCTCGTATTTACTGTTTTGTAGAATCTTAATGCAAATATGTGCTTGCCATTAAAATTTCTAGTTTTACATGTTATGATACGGTATCTACCTATGATAGTCTCATCTCTCTCCTTATTAATTAATGTACTACATAAGATTTTTGCCTACATGACATACATCATAGTACTACCTATGATACTTTTATTATGGCTAGTCTTATGCCTGCAAAAACAAGTTTAAAAAGGCCGAGGTTAGGGTATGCCTAGGGACTTGACGCAAAGTTAACAGTTTGCATCGGGCCGAGCAGAGAATGGAGAAAAACTCAGCTACCTGAGACAAATTGACCAATATGTTCACACCAACGCATTTGCCGCTTAAATTTTTGTTTAGAATGCGTTGCCGCAGGCACTTCACCGTCAGCGCAAATATATGGGCCCTTCTCACTCGGGACCGCCTGCCAACGACCGCGCGTCCGTGCCAATACTTGCCTTTGGTGCCGCTTTGATTTTCTGCGCCGAGTTAATGACGCTGCCTCACCTTTTCGAGCGTCAGCGCTGGCGCGGGCGGTATCTAGACATCTGCGAGGTATTGAAGGTGAGGGAGCGCCCCCACCGTTTTAAGAGGAGCATGTCGGTTGCGTTCGGGCCATTCCTCCGCCAACAACCAGCGCCATCGCCACAGCCACAGTCGCCGCCCGTGTCCAAGAACCCGTCGACCACCAGCGCTGCATGGGGCAAGGCCTGGCCGTACTGTACCGTAAGATGTAAAACGACGACAGACCGGCTCCTCTCATGCGAACAAGAAGAAAAAACCACGCGAGCGCCGCTATGTCCCGGGGGACTTCGAGCCCCAACCGTTCTACGAGAATCGGACGGTGCCTTGGCGGGATGTAGGCCTGCTGGGTGGCTGGTATCTCAATTCCCCCGCGTGTGCCAATGCCTTCGGTGTCGAACAAGAGACACAAGTTCCGCGCGAGATCCCATGCTAGATCTGCGTGACGATCCGGCATTCGCCCTGAACTCCTACAACTGGGTCATCTTCGGAAGGCGCTGACGAGCAGGCTACCTCGGTGATGTGGGCTACTTCAACCGGGTGCGCGGCGTCGGCCTCGAAGACGAGGGCACAGTGGACCACGAGGACGCCCTCTTCAACAATGGTGGGGTGCCTGCTACTAGTGTTGGCCATGGGCGCCTTCGGTCATCGTGGACCTTGTTGACACTGACGAGAACGGGTAGCCATCCATGGCAGCACCCTAGTTAGTGTTTTAGTTTTCAGTCTTTATTTTTTATTTTTTCAGTAATGTGTAAATTACATCCTATTAATAAAAAAATATTGTTGAAACAAAATGCATCAGGCCGCTGGGTAGTTTTCGATCCAAAGGGACAACCGACAAAAACGACTATTTTCATGTCCTCGGCCTGACCTAAACGGACATAAGTTGTGTCTGAAATGCGTCTAGCCGCTGAAGATGCCCCTGCTCTTAAAGTACTACTTTCCCCGTTGAAAATAAGTGTCTCAGATATGTCTAGTTTGATATAGGAAAAATCTACTTAAAGTTTCAAAAAAAATTGAAATAACTTTTTTCATGTACTTACTTGTGCAAGTCTGCACGAAAAAATACGATTATAGGTGGCCTACACGAAAATAACACAATATTCAAATGACACTATAATGATTGGTGGGGTACTATTCACAGAAACAGGGATTTGCAGTTTCACATTTTTGTGTAGGTTACATATGGTCGTTTTTTTTTTCCAAACTCTGCACAAATAAATATCAACACAATATCTACATAGGTGCATTTTTTCAATTTTTCTAAAACTTTAAATAGCATTTGTTGGAACTTTCAATATAGGGTGCATGTGCCCCCGGGTGTAATCGTACATGGTATTTCCCTTTGATATACCATATAATATGGCTCGTCATCGACATCAGAATCAGTGACGACCATCGGAAAGACGAATCGGCGAGGCGGTTGCCTGGTTTCCACAAAAAACCCAGGGGCACCAATCCTCGTCATTTCTGGGATGCAGGCTTCTCTTGATGTTGGATGCGTCGTCGGGCTCAAACTCGCCGTTAGGGATGGTGCACTCCCGGCGAATTGCGGTGGGCACATCACCAGGAGGTCCATCTTGTGGGAGGTGCGTTCAGTCTACTGTGGAACTCATCTCCAATCCATCCCTACACGGCAACTTGCTCAGAGCATCTCATGTCGCGTCCTCCAAAAGTTTTTGGGGCGCGTCAAACATTTTTTCGACCCCAGTCAGCGCGCCTCAAAGCCCCCTTCCACCGAACGTGGCCCAATATGCTGTCCGGCGCACCGAGTCCGTTCCTGCTCCACGGGGAACGCTCCGGGCGCGCCGGACAGAGCGATAAAACAGGCGGGTGCCCACCTGTCGGCGAACAAATCTAGAACATTTGGTTCCCACCTTTTACTTCTCGTCGCGCCTTCCCTCCCACCCCTCCGCCGCCGCTCGATTTGCCGTCCGTCTCGACGGTCAATCTCTTCTGAGTCGGGCACCGTCGTGACGGCAAGCTCCCTCGCCGTCCTTTTCGCCGCCGCCTCTTAGCCAACGCGTCCCAGAACACGCCGGCAAATCCGTCCCTCCTCCACGCACAAAATGTGTTCAACGGCTTGTCTGGTAGGCACGACATGTCGCTGTTCGTTGCCTCTTCTGCCGCGGA
The DNA here is from genome assembly GCF_022539505.1 of Lolium rigidum. Lineage (NCBI taxonomy): Eukaryota > Viridiplantae > Streptophyta > Magnoliopsida > Poales > Poaceae > Lolium > Lolium rigidum. The sequence continues at coordinate 129,332,554 of NC_061511.1, forward strand.
TGAATTCTAACCATTTGTTTTGCTTCATACATGGATAGCGACGACGAGATAATCGTCCAAATGATGGAGGACGAGCAAGCCTTTGACGACGACATTCGGGAGCATTTTTCTCCCTCCAAAACATTATTGACGCCGACGCGGAGAAGAGAAAGAGGTCGCGCCGTGGAGGTTCAAAGGCGGGAAGAAAGAAATCGAAGCCCCGACAGAGGATGGTGTGGCATACCATGCTACACAACGACTACTTCCCAGATGGCGCAACACATGCCGACAATTTTTGGCGCCGTTATAGGGTGAGCAAAGGTTTGTTCATGAATATCTCTACGACGTTCGAGAGTTCGACCCCTACTTCAAGCTCAAGCATGACGCTATTGGCACATCCGGGTTCTCGTCGATTCAGAAGTGCACCGCCGCCATGAGGATGTTTTCATACGGAGCACATGTCGATACACATGATTACTACCTCCGCATGAGTGAGTCTACTACCATTGAGTGCATGTACAAGTTTTGCCGGGCTGTGCTGAGAAAGTTTGGAAAATACTACTTGAGAGGGCCAACTGAAGAAAATACTGCAAAGATCATGGCCCAAAATGCAGCGAGAGGATTGATACGTCTCCGACGTATCGATAATTTCGTATGTTCTATGCCATATTATTGATGATACCTACATGTTTTATGCACACTTTATGTCATATTCGTGCATTTTCTGGAACTAACCTATTAACAAGATGCCGAAGTGCCGGTTCTGTTTTCTGCTGTTTTTGGTTTCAGAAATCCTAGTAACGAAATATTCTCGGAAAAGGACGAAACAAAGACCCGGGGGCCTATTTTTCCACGGAGCTTCCGAGAAGACCGAAGAACATACGAAGTGGGGCCACGAGGTGGCGACACCACAAGGCGGCGCGGCCCGGGGGGCCGCGCCGCCCTATGGTGTGGCCCCCTCGTCCGGCCCCCGACTGCGCCCTTCCGCCTACTTAAAGCCTCCGTCGCGAAACCCCGATGCGAAAAACGACGATACGGAAAACCTTGCGAGACGCCGCCGCCGCCGATCCCATCTCGGGGGATTCGGAGATCTCCTCCGGCACCTGCCGGAGAGGGGATTCATCTCCCGGAGGACTCTACACCGCCATGGTCGCCTCCGGAGTGATGAGTGAGTAGTTCACCACTGGACTATGGGTCCATAGCGGTAGCTAGATGGTTGTCTTCTCCTCATTGTGCTTCATTGTTGGATCTTGTGAGCTGCCTAACATGATCAAGATCATCTATCTGTAATTCTATATGTTGTGTTTGTCGGGATCCGATGGATAGAGAATACCATGTCATGTTAATTATCAAGTTATTATACATGTGTTGTTTATGATCTTGCATGCTCTCCGTTATTAGTAGAGGCTCTGGCCAAGTTTTTACTCTTAACTCCAAGAGGGAGTATTTATGCTCGATAGTGGGTTCATGCCTCGCATTGACACCGGGGAGTGACGAAACCCCTAAGGTTGTGTTGTGCTTGTTGCCACTAGGGATAAAACATTGATGCTATGTCCAAGGATGTAGTTGTTGATTACATTACGCACCATACTTAATGCAATTGTCCGTTGTTAGCAACTTAATGCGGAGGGGTTCGGATGATAACTCTGAAGGTGGACTTTTTAGGCATAGATGCGGTTGGATGGCGGTCTATGTACTTTGTCGTAATGCCCAATTAAATCTCACTATACTTATCATGTCATGTATGTGCATTGTTATGCTCTCTCTATTTGTCAATTGCCCGACTGTAATTTGTTCACCCAACATGCTTTTATCTTATGGGAGAGACACCTCTAGTGAACTGTGGACCCCGGTCCATTCTTTAATACTTGAAATACAAATCTGCTTTGCAATACTTGTTTTTACTATTTTCTCTGCAAACAATCATCTTCCACACAATACGGTTAATCCTTTGTTACGACAAGCCGGTGAGATTGACAACCTCAGCTTTGTTTCGTTGGGGCAAAGTACTTTGGTTGTGTTGTGCAGGTTCCACGTTGGCACGGAATCTCCGGTGTTGCGCCGCACTACATCCCGCCGCCATCAACCTTCAACGTGCTTCTTGGCTCCTCCTGGTTCGATAAACCTTGGTTTCTTTACGAGAGAAAACTTGCTGCTGTGCGCATCATACCTTCCTCTTGGGGTTGCCCAACGAACGTGTGAAATACACGCCATCAAGCTCTTTTTACGGCGCCGTTCCGGGGAGATCAAGACACGCTGCAAGGGAGTCTCCACTTCTCAATCTCTTTACTTTGTTTTTGTCTTGCTTTATTTTATTTACTACTTTGTTTGCTGCATTATATAAAAACACAAAAAAATTAGTTGCTAGCTTTACTTTATTTGCTATCTTGTTTGCTATATCAAAAACACAAAAAAATTAGTTACTTGCATTTACTTTACTTATTTCATCATGTTTCCTTTTAATTTTACCACAAAAGACATACTGGTGGGACAAGGGTCTATCATTGGGAGAAACAATATAGAAGAATTTTTCACCCATGTTAGTACCATTGAAGATTTTGAAGATAGACACTTGGTAGACCTTGCTCCCACTTATGAAATTGCTGCTGCTGCTTTAGTTCACTTTGTTGGAAACTAAATTTGTTAATCTAAATCCTATAATCCAACACATGTTTCTTACACTTGGTGATTTGGAAGAGGGGAAAAGAAAGATTTTGTTTTAGAAACCCTTCTTAGAGAATTTGGTGGTCTAGCAAGAGAAGCTAGAAAGGTCTTTGCTAAATTTAATATGCTTGGTTCTCATACTAATTTTGTTGGTCTCCTTGAAAAGATGGACATGGATAGAATAAGATACACTAATAATATTAATGATGGTGGGGGATCAAAGCACCCATACCATGTAAACTCCTAGCTATGAATGATGCACTAGAACATAACTATGCTTGGCTTGTTCCCGAAAATTTGTTCGATGAGAGTAGCAAGCCCAAGACTAATGAGAAGGAGACGCTGAAACTTATGTATCCAATATACTATGCATGGTTGAGAAAACTCCAAACCCCGCTGTAGGTGCACCACCCTTCGATAATACTTGAGATACACTTTCTGCGCCTAGCTGAAAGGCGTTAAAGAAAAGCGCTTGTGGGAGACAACCCATGTTTTTACTCCAGTATTTTTGTTTTATATTTGTGTCTTGGAAGTTGTTTACTACTGTAGCAACCTCTCCTTATATTAGTTTATTGTTTTGTTGTGCCAAGTAAAGTCTTTGATAGAAAAGTAAGTACTAGATTTGGATTACTGCGCAGTTCCAGATTTCTTTGCTGTCACGAATCTGGGTCTATCTCCCTGTAGGTAGCTCAGAAAATTACGCCAATTTACGAGCATGATCCTCAGATATGTACGCAACTTTCATTCAATTTGAGCATTTTCATTTGAGCAAGTCTGGTGGCCTAATAAAATCCATCTTTACGGACTGTTATGTTTTGACAGATTCTGTCTTTTATTTCGCATTGCCTCTTTTGCTATGTTGGATAAATTTCTTTGATCCACTAATGTCCAGTAGCTTTATGCAATGTCCAGAAGTGTTAAGAATGATTGTGTCACCTCTGAACATGTGAATTTTTATTATGCACTAACCCTCTAATGAGTTGTTTCGAGTTTGGTGTGGAGGAAGTTTTCAAGGATCAAGAGAGGAGTATGATGCAATATGATCAAGGAGAGTGAAAGCTCTAAGCTTGGGGATGCCCCGGTGGTTCACCCCTGCATATATTAAGAAGACTCAAGCGTCTAAGCTTGGGGATGCCCAAGGCATCCCCTTCTTCATCGACAACATTATCGAGTTCCTCCCCCGAAACTATATTTTTATTCCGTCACATCTTATGCACTTTGCTTGGAGCGTCGGTTTGTTTTTGTTTTTTTGTTTTGTTTGAATAAAATGGATCCTAGCATTCACTTTATGGGAGATAGACACGCTCCGCTGTAGCATATGGACAAATATGTCCTTAGGCTCTACTCATAGTATTCATGGCGAAGTTTCACCTTCGTTAAATTGTTATATGGTTGGAATTGGAAAATGATACATGTAGTAACTCTAAAATGTCTTGGATAATTTGATACTTGGAAATTGTTGTGCTCATGTTTAAGCTCTTGCATCATATACTTTGCACCCATTAGTGAAGAAATACTTAGAGCTTGCTAATTTGGTTTGCATATTTGGTTTCTCTAGAGTCTAGATAACATCTAGTATTGAGTTTTGAACAACAAGGAAGACGGTATGGAGTCTTATAATGTTTACCATATGTCTTTTATGTGAGTTTTGCTGTACCGTTCATCCTTTTGTTTGTTTCAAATAACCTTGCTAGCCTAAACCTTGTATCGAGAGGGGATACTTCTCATGCATCCAAAATCCTTGAGCCAACCACTATGCCATTTGTGTCCACCATACCTACCTACTACATGGTATTTATCCGCCATTCCAAAGTAAATTGCTTGAGTGCTACCTTTAAAATTCCATCATTCACCTTTGCAATATATAGCTCATGGGACAAATAGCTTAAAAACTATTGTGGTATTGAATATGTACTTATGCACTTTATCTTTTATTAAGTTGCTTGTTGAGCGATAACCATGTTTACGGGGACGCCATCAACTATTCTTTGTTGGATATCATGTGAGTTGCTATGCATGTCCGTCTTGTCTGAAGCAAGAGAGATCTACCACCTTCATGGTTGGAGCATGCATATTGTTAGAGAAGAACTTTGGGCCGCTAACTAAAGCCATGATTCATGGTGGAAGTTTCAGTTTTGGACATATATCCTCAATCTCGTAAGAGAATAATAATTGTTGCCACATGCTTATGCATTAAAGAGGAGTCCATTATCTGTTGTCCATGTTGTCCCGGTATGGATGTCTAAGTTGAGAATAATCAAAAGCGAGAAATCCAAAATGCGAGCTTTCTCCTTAGACCTTTGTACAGGCGACATGGAGGTACCCCATTGTGATACTTGGTCAAAACATGTGCATTCCAAAGATCCGGTAGTCCAAGTTAATTAGGACAAGGTGCGGGCACTATTAGTATACTATGCATGAGACTTGCAACTTGTAAGATATAATGTACATAACTCATATGCTTTATTACTACCGTTGACAAAATTGTTTCATGTTTTCAAAATAAAAGCTCTAGCACAAATATAGCAATCGATGCTTTCCTCTTTGAAGGACCATTCTCTTTACTTTTATGTTGAGTCAGTTCACCTATTTCTCTCCACCTCAAGAAGCAAACACTTGTGTGAGCTGTGCATTGATTCCTACATACTTGCATATTGTACTTGTTATATTACTCTATGTTGACTATTATCCATGAGATATACATGTTACAAGTTGAAAGCAACCGCTGAAACTTAATCTTCCTTTGTGTTGCTTCAATACCTTTACTTTGATTTATTGCTTTATGAGTTAACTCTTATGCAAGACTTATTAATACTTGTCTTGAAGTACTATTCATGAAAAGTCTTTGCTTTATGATTCACTTGTTTACTCATGTCATTACCATTGTTTTGATCGCTGCATCCACTACATATGTTTACAAATAGTATGATCAAGGTTATGATGGCATATCACTTCGAAATTATCTTTGTTATCGTTTTACCTGCTCGGGACGAGCAGAACTAAGCTTGGGGATGCTTGATACGTCTACGACGTATCGATAATTTCTTATGTTCTATGCCATATTATTGATGATACCTACATGTTTTATGCACACTTTATGTCATATTCGTGCATTTTACGGAACTAACCTATTAACAAGATGCCGAAGTGCCGGTTCCGTTTTCTGCTGTTTTTGGTTTCAGAAATCCTAGTAACGAAATATACTCGGAATTGGACGAAACAAAGACCCGGGGGCCTATTTTTCCACGGAGCTTCCGGAAGACCGAAGAACATACGAAGTGGGGCCACGAGGTGGCGACACCACAAGGCGGCGCGGCCCGGGGGGCCCGCGCCGCCCTATGGTGTGGCCCCCTCGTCTGGCCCCCGACTCTGCCCTTCCGCCTACTTAAAGCCTCCGTCGCGAAACCCCGATGCGAAAAACGACGATACGGAAAACCTTACTGAGACGCCGCCGCCGCCGATCCCATCTCGGGGGATTCGGGAGATCTCCTCCGGCACCTGCCGGAGAGGGATTCATCTCCGGGAGGACTCTACACCGCCATGGTCGCCTCCCGGAGTTATGAGTGAGTAGTTCACCCCTGGACTATGGGTCCATAGCAGTAGCTAGATGGTTGTCTTCTCCTCATTGTGCTTCATTGTTGGATCTTGTGAGCTGCCTAACATGATCAAGATCATCTATCTGTAATTCTATATGTTGTGTTTGTCGGGATCCGATGGATAGAGAATACCATGTCATGTTAATTATCAAGTTATTATACATGTGTTGTTTATGATCTTGCATGCTCTCCGTTATTAGTAGAGGCTCTGGCCAAGTTTTTACTCTTAACTCCAAGAGGGAGTATTTATGCTCGATAGTGGGTTCATGCTCGCATTGACACCGGGGAGTGACGAAACCCCTAAGGTTGTGTTGTCTTGTTGCCACTAGGGATAAAACATTGATGCTATGTCCGAGGATGTAGTTGTTGATTACATTACGCACCATACTTAATGCAATTGTCCGTTGTTAGCAACTTAATGCGGAGGGGTTCGGATGATAACTTCGAAGGTGGACTTTTTAGGCATAGATGCGGTTGGATGGCGGTCTATGTACTTTGTCGTAATGCCCAATTAAATCTCACTATACTTATCATGTCATGTATGTGCATTGTTATGCTCTCTCTATTTGTCAATTGCCCGACTGTAATTTGTTCACCCAACATGCTTTTATCTTATGGGAGAGACACCTCTAGTGAACTGTGGACCCCGGTCCATTCTTTAATACTCGAAATACAAATCTGCTGCAATACTTGTTTTTACTATTTTCTCTGCAAACAATCATCTTCCACACAATACGGTTAATCCTTTGTTACGGCAAGCCGGTGAGATTTACAACCTCACCTTGTTTCGTTGGGGCAAAGTACTTTGGTTGTGTTGTGCAGGTTCCACGTTGGCGCCGGAATCTCCGGTGTTGCGCCGCACTACATCCCGCCGCCATCAACCTTCAACGTGCTTCTTGGCTCCTCCTGGTTCGATAAACCTTGGTTTCTTTCTGAGGGAAAACTTGCTGCTGTGCGCATCATACCTTCCTCTTGGGGTTGCTCAACGAACGTGTGAAATACACGCCATCAAGGATTCCCTGTGATGCTTGGAAGCACCGATTGTATGCACTCGTCATGGAAGAACTGCCGTTTGCTTGGCAAGGTACATACAAAGGGCGTCAAGGATATTGCAGTGTGGTGCTTGAAGCTTTGGCAGATTATGATGTATGGATTTGGCATTCTTTCTTTGTCACGGTGATGGCTCCCAAGTGCAGGAGATCAGTTGTAGTACTTTTCAATAAAAAAAAGGTTGTCGAACCCACGAGGAGCTGAAAGTATTGGTTAGCAGAATCTACAAGAAAGTAGTAATAATAAAGTAGCAGTTTTGATGTTTTTGGGTGTATAGTTTACGATAAAAATAAAATGCAGAAAGTAAATAGCAAATAAGTATATGCTCTCGATGAGAGAAAAATCCAATCCTCTATGCAGCAAGAGGACTCAAGTGTGTGTACATATATGATACTAAAGTTCCCGAGCGCGGCATGAATTTACTAGCATATGAATTCTACACAACATGGTAAACATTTTGTCAATTTTTATTCAATTAGGGGCAGAGCCTAAAGTAGGTGCAGCCATAGAGATGTGCAACCACACCCCTTATGATGGGTCATAGAGCCATTTTTAAGTGCAAATATGGGAATCATTAAGTCATAAATGTCCCACCATAGCAATAAGATCATTGGTCCCCGACATAAACCCCTCTAATGCAACCTATAGTATTGGAAAATGGTTTCTGTCAGTTTATCCCTTCCAACACTAATGCATTACATTAAAGTGTAGCCCTATGAACCCATATGGTGAAGTAATGTGCAATCGACATTCGCATAAAATCATCATAGAACAACATAAAAGATAGGAAACTTGACCAAATACTCATTGCAAATCATATAGAATCATAGCCAGATCATCCTATGCCCTCAGGAACGTGGGGAACTACTCACAAGTGTCAAACATGATATGGACCAGAGGCATAATGATTACAACACAATCTGAATATATAATCTCCCACCAAATAACGACAAAGTGCCAATCAGAAACATGCAATATCACTAAAAACAATATTCGGGGTTCAATTCAACATAACTATGAGGATGATGACGTCGATCTCGTAGATGGAGATTGTGGTGATGATGGTGCTGATTGAGATGTTGATGGAGATGCCTCCTCCCAAGCCAAGGAGGAGTGGGGATGTCGATGGCGCCGATTTCCCCTTCACCGGAGGCACCGCTGCAGCACGATCTGCCCTCTCCCGGAGTAGGAGAGACTTTCTCCTCCGTCGCCGCCTCAATAAATTCCGGGAAAAATATGGCTTATGTTTTTGGGCGAAACAAAGGTTCGGCTATAAAGGGAGACCTGAGGCGACGCCCGAGGTACAAACGGACCTGGGTGGCGCGCCCTACATGTTTGGGCGCGCCACCAGGTGCCGTTTGGCCCTCGTGGCTCCCCTCGCGTGTTTCTTTTGCTCACGGTCCTTCTCCGGGTGAAAAACTGATCAAGTACTCTTTCCTCAATTTTTAGCGATCCAGAAAACACTGAAACAAATAAAATACGAAAAAGGAGGTTTTCTGCCTCCTAGAAATTAAATACCAATGAAGGAGACTTTGTAGGAAAGTCCCAGAAATCAACTAAACTAAAATGGTAAATAAAGATGTATGATTGGAAATAACAATGAAACTAAACATATATGTAGCAATAATGATGATGCAAAATGCACATATTACATGGCGGGATCATTCAATGACATCAACGTGTTGCAGTGGTCTCCAGGGTTCAGCAAACTAGTGGAAGGTCATGCTCCACCATGCAACTATGAGATCAATGGGCATCAATATACCAAAGGCTATTATCTAGCCGATGGTATATATCCAAAATGCGACTTTTATCAAAACAATCTCGGTGCTATCAGGTCAGGAGAGTTGCCACTTTGCTTCGCGACAGGAGGCTTGCAGGAAGAATGTTGAGCGGGCATTTAGTATGCTTCAAGCTTAATTTGCTATTGTTCGGTACCCTGCTCTAAGCTGGTCTCACGACCAAATGTGGGAGGTGATACAGACTTGTGTGATCATGCACAACATGATCATCAAGGATGACCGCAAGAATAGGGTCAGAACACATGTTGGTCCCAATGATTGTTAGGGCCCTATTACAGAGGTTGATCATGAGGTGCCCTGATTTCCTCGTCATGTATGCATAGATCCGTGAGAACAATGTTTACGAGCAACTTCGACATAATCTCGTTGAGTATCTGTGGAGGGTTAAAGGATTGTCAGCAAATGCGGCGGCGCCTTGATTTAGGCCGACTTTTATTATATTTGTTTAGTTTCTTATTGTTTTAATTCGAAAATAATTTTAGCAAACATATTTATTTTTATGCTATGTTTAATAAAATGGTTGTGTATTCAAATACTCTAAAAAGAAAGAATAGATCCTCGTTTAGGGGCGCGACTGGGTAACGACGGCCCCCAAACGCGGCACGAAGCAACAACGTTCCCCAAACGCTCGATCCGACGCGATTTAGGGATCTTTTGGGGGACTGAACTAGAGATGCTCTCAACTCTCTGCACATCGGCATTCAGATCCTACGCTGCTAATTTGTGAAAGTATTTCTTCAACCTTTTATTTTAAACTTGAAGTGAGGAGATTTGAATGAAATTCGTGTACACACGTTGGGCAGAGCATTAGTACGTTTTAGAAACACAAACCGATAAGCAGTGTTAAAATACAGTGCAGATCCATTGATGAAACCCTTCAACTTTTCTCCAGAATGCTCGAGAATGCACCACACTACCACAGGGCCTGCCTGTAAAACGTGCTAGGTACTACCTGTGCAAGAATTCGATTACCGGGCTCAGCTGACCTATGTGCCATTGATTTGGGAGGCGAGCGGCAGCCGGTGCCCTGGTGGTGGTACGTCAGCGATCCAGCAAACTGCCGCGGCTAGCTTATTGCGGACCTCCGTCCAGCCAGCCAGAGCCAGTCATGTTCACATGGTTTCAGTTTAGGAATCAGCCTCATAGATCAGACTTGTGATGGCTTGGATTGAAACCTTGCAATCGACAATGGTGTTTCTGATCAAGGCCTGTGTGCAAAATACAGATTCCTTTCTAGAAATTTGCTTTTTTCTCGTTTTATCTGATTCCACATTTGTATGCCATTGACCGAATGCACTTTCTTTGGTGGCTGCCTAGCTCGGACTAATTTTTTTTCTAACCAGCATGAGGTTGAGCGATTCCATGCTAAGATGAACGGCTGGACATACGCAATGATGGAGTGAATGGACACCAGTCCAGCAAGACGAGACCTCCTGCTGCTGAGTTTTCAAAATCAACATATGCATGCAACTGAAATAAGGTTGAAACTAATAACAAAAATTATTTAATATTTGTGAACTATAAGAAGTTGTTTATTAGATTCATGACCACATTTGGATTTAACTTAAAACGTTGCATTTCGAACCGTTGCAAAGCATGGGACTGGTCGTACACCGCACGCATTTCTTAAATTTTGCATTCCTCCGATCAATTTTTATTGAATTAAATTTTAAGAGCTCGTTACAACGCACAAGCATTTAATTAGTACTAGTACTATGTAATATGCAATTACAGAATCTACATAAATTGATGACATTCAGTTCAGAATAGAGTGAGGAGTAGTGCTACTGTTCTCATCGGTGTACCTAGCTCAGTCTGCTGAATCATTCCAGAGCCTTGCTTCGGTGTCTCCCCCTCGCCAAAACTTGAAGGTGTAAGTTTTTTCTGATGCCTTCTGTTTTGAGCACGCAAAAACAGTGTTTCTACCAACCGATGTGGTCGACGGAATATTTTACCCACGGATATTTCGGTTGTCCGCATACACCGGTGTCTACGTGTTTGACTACTAGTATAGACGTAAAAAGACCGTACGGGCTACTATAGAGCTCCTACTTATATTTTTTATTTACTTTTAATCATTGCGCTTCTGGTTACAAATAGGTATGAAAAAATCCTAGCCGTCCATGTATTTTAGTTCACCATAGCTTGAAAGAAGGGGGGACACCGAATTAAAAGTGATCATTCCACCGTTTGAACATGTGCATGCATCATCTGCTCTGGTCTGGTCTGCTTCGATAATGCTGAAGAGATCCAAGGATTCGTCGCGGCTGCGTCATGGTCAGGCCGCAGCGTTGGACTCGGTTATCGAAGCCTGCAAAAGTTCATTCCTGGAGTTCATATCACAGTCCACACTTGCCAGCCGCGGCGGAAGCCTTCAGGTTCCGGGGGCGGTTCAGTTCGCACGCATCGACACGACAAGAATCCTTCCCACCTAATAATGCTTCGTATACCCCAGCACATGGAAATGGAATGAGACTTGCCGCTGCTGCCTCTGGAGGAAACAAACATTCAAGTTTGAGTCTTCGGAGGAATGGTAGATTCGCCTGAAACTACCGTATTTAGAGCATCTCCAATCACGTCTCTTAAACCGTCTTCAAAGAAATTTATGATGCGTTGAACAAAAAATCGTTTCCAGCCGCGCGCCCTAAAGATCCTTTTTATCCGGCGCGGCCAAATACGGTGTCCAGCCGTCCCCGCTACATAGGGGACACTCCGGGCACGCCGAACACAACGAAATGAGAAGCGAGGAGGCGCGGGGCCGACGCGTCAGCGGCTCGGACGCTCAACCGTCGCCTACGTAGCGACGGTGCAGTTGTCGGGAAGGGGAACCGTCACATTGGCAACCGCGTCACCGATGCGCCAACCGCCAGAATGGAGCGCGAACTCCTCGGAAGAGCAACCGCCGCTCTATTCGACTTCTGCGCCCCCGTTCATCCGCGCTCAATAAGACCCGTACGTAGGCTCTTTCGGATCTTCAACCAAGCTTCTCACGATGAGCTACATCTCTGGCCTTTCCATCTGACACCTCTAGTGAGGGTAAGTCTCCAGGATGGCGCCATTGGTGGGACAGAGTCCGGATGCCTAGCAGCGGCGATGATTCCCCGCCGCCACTGGACAGCGCTGAGGAATGGTAGACCGTGGAGGAGGAGGCGGAGGAGGAAGGGTCTGAAGAGGCAACGATGGCGGCGGCCCGTGCGAAGGCGGAGGCGGACGCGAAAGCGAAGGTTAAGGCCAAGGCCAAGGCCAAGGCGCAACCGACGAGCACCAGCGACGACGAGGAGGACACAAGTTCCTCCGACGCATCGACCGACACCACCTCTTCGGAAGAGGTGACGAGCAGGAAACGCCACCCTGATGAGGACGATGAGGCAGGGCCATCAAAGAAGAAGAAATAGTTTAAAAAAATCATATGTAATTTGATTATGTTTTTTCCAAGTTTTTATATGTAATTTGTTTATGTTGCACGATTTGAATATTAGTAAAGAGTTTTCTTCTATCTATTAAAATTAATTTTTAAATTTTGGGGGACGCGGCTGGGGAGCGACGTCCCCCAAACGTGGCACGAACGAAAACGTCCCTAAACGCTCGATCCGGCGCCGTTTGCGGGATGGTTTGGAGGACGCGACTGGAGATGCTCTTAGTTCATCAATGATGGAGCCTTTGGTGGGGCACACGGCACACATGAGCAATTATGTTGGACCATGGATGGTGGTCATATATTCCAGCACACTACCACAGTTCAGAAGAAGGGGGGGGGGGGGGGCAATTTATAGCATATGAGTTCCGGTTGAAATGTGTATTTCCAAGAATACATGTTATATACACATAGTTTACAATGGTACGCCACGGTAAAACAATGAAGGTTATTGTACAATATACATAGCTGTCACTTATCAACTCATCCTTGGTTTTGCGGTTGAGTCTGTTCAATCAGACCGTTTGTTGTTGATCGAATAAAAACCTGAATGACGACTGTTCAATAAAAAAGAAAAACTTCCTGTAAATTCTCTTTCACTGGGTAGCTCTTCTTTTCGAGCTTACGTGGTCCATTTCTAACGGTACATCGATAGGTTAAACCATGCTCAAACGATGAGGAAGAACAGGAAATTGAAAACAAGTGGAGAAAACTGCTAAGTTGGGCAAAAGAAATTCAGAAGAACTGTCAACTAATTCAAAGCAAGTGAGCAAAACGCCAGCCTTCCAACTTTAGGGCTCCTTTCATTAGTAGAAGAGAAAAAGCATATGGATAGAAAAAGGATAGGATTGAAATATCATGCCTACTTAAATTATATAGAAAGATGAAATGTGTTCGATTATAGCAAAGAATTTTTTATGAGGTATATGATCTAATGTTATTTTTCCTATAGGATTTACTATAAGATAGGTTGGTAACATCAAATAAATTGTGTAGGAATTTTCCCATAAGATGCAAACATAAACAATTCTTATGCAAATCTAATGAATCAAAGGAAACCTTATCACGACAGGAAATTAATGAATAAAAGGGGTCCTTTTAATCCAACAAACCTGGTTAAGTTTAACGGTAAAAAGAAAGGGACTGAGTAAGACTATGGATATCCGCGGATATTATGTTGTTCAAACATGACATATTTCTGTGGAACTTAATTAAAGAGTAAACATGTAAAGTAAACCTTGAGCTGTTTCGGCGGGCTCTACTCCCGCTTCGACAGGTTCTTCACCGTGCTCGAGTTCTCCATCACCGGTCTCCACCTTGCAGCAGCCTCGTCTCACTGTCCCTCCTCCTGTTGTTCAGCCGACGGTGAGGAGGAGTGGGAGGTATGCACTTGCTGGGGATGGGGCGGGGGCCACTGACGAGGACATGATGCAGAGAGCCATGCGCCGTAAGGCGGAGAAGAACCTCGACAGGGCAGGTATTAAACAACCCGCCAATTCATTTACTTCATTTTCAGATACTCGTATTTCATCGAATTTGAGTAGTTTAGGTGTGTCCATGGGTAGTCGGTCTGACGAGATTTCTGTTTCAGCTAATATGTTGAGACGGATGGAGCATGACCGTTTAACGATCGTTCCTAAAGTTTCCACTAGCCTTGAAACTCCCATTCTAGACGAGGATGAAAATGATGACATCCTAGATGATCAGCTTCTCTCAGCTCTAGTTGGAAATATTACATAAGTTCATTTGGAACACTCAGAGCTTAGTTCATTGTATGATCTAAAAGCATCTGGACGTGGTTCTAGATCTTCTGCTGAAAAGAAGTCTCGTAGATATGGCATGGGTAACAAATCTAAAAAAGTTTCAAGATGAATGACATGTTCCGGAATAGCAGAGGTCTTGGTGACTTGGCTAAACATTCTCTAATTGCCGATTGTTGCAGAAATTATGATTTAGATTTCATTGCTGTATCGGAGACGGGGAGACGGAATTTCTCAAAGAGTTTTCTCGACCGATTATCCGGCGGGATTAACTTTCAGTGGTTTTCTCGTCCGCCTCGTGGTAGGTCGGGGGGGCATTTTACTAGGCGTCCGCATAGACAACATGCCTGTCTTAGATAGCTATGATGGAGAGTATCATATTAAACTCGACATTAAGAATAAAGCTGATGGTTTCATTTGGAGGCTGGTCGCTGTGTATGGTGCCGCCCAAGATGCTTTTAAGGCTAACTTTTTGTGAGAGTTGGTAAATCTTGCAAAAGATAATCCTCATCTGATTTTGGTCGGAGGGGATTTTAATTTGCTTAGATTCCCTCACGAGAAAAGCAAAGGCCATTATGATGGACATTGGCCTTTCTTGTTTAATGATGTCATCGATAGCTTAGACTTGAGAGAGGTGTTTATGTCTGGTCGACAATTTACTTGGGCCAACAGCTTGCCTGAACCCACGTTCGAAAAACTAGATAGCGTGTTGATGGATACGGATTGGGAAGATAAATATCCTATGGTATCCGTCCGTGCACTAGAACGTATTGAAAAATTGTCTGACCATGCTCCTATCCTGCTAACCACTGGGAATCCTCGTCATGTTTCTAAACGCCCGTTCAAGTTTGAACTTGGCTGGTTACATCGAGAGGGGTTCCATGAAATGGTTAAGACGGTTTGGGAGAGACCGGTCTCAGGGAGTACCCCAATTTTGAGATGGAATAATAAAATGTGGGCTATGCGCAAACATCTCTCTAGTTGGGCTGCTCATATGGCCGGGATTCTTAAAAAGGAGAAGGCTCGCTTATCATCTGTTATTCATGAGCTTGAGGCTTTAGCTGAGGTAAGATCGTTATCGCCGCAAGAGATTGAACTTAAGAATCAGTCCAATGCGCAGATAGCGAGTCTTCTTTGAGAAGAGGAGCTTAAATGGTATCAGCGTTCCAAAGCCCAATTCATATTGGAAGGAGACTCAAATACGCGATATTTCCATGGCTTGGGCAAATCGGAAAAAACGTATTCATTCTCTGATACAAGATGAAGAGCTGATTGAAGGCCATGAGCAACTCAAATCCTACATTACAAATTATTATAAAGGTTTCTTTGGCCCTCCAGAGGAAAGTTCCTTTTCCTTAAACGCGGACTTAACAGATGACATACCACAAGTATCTATGAAAGAAAATGGCCTTCTGACTGCACCTTGTTCAGAGGAAGAAGTCCAGAAGGCAATTTTGCAAATGGAATGTAACAAAGCACCGGGTCCAGATGGTTTTCCAGCGTAGTTTTATCAAACTTTTTGGGATACTATAAAATCGGACCTTCTAGATTTGTTCAGTGCATTGCATATGGGACAACTAGAACTATTTCGTCTAAATTTTGGTGAAATCGAAAGTTAATGAGGCAGAAAGGATTCAACAACATAGACTTATTTGCCTATTAAACGTAAGTTTCAAGATTTTTACGAAAATAGCCACCATTAGACTTAATACGGTTGTGGATCATGTAGTTATTCCATCACAGACCGCTTTCATGGAAGGAAGAAATATCCTGAATGGAGTGATGGTTTTACATGAGACGATATCAGATGCATACTAAGAAATTACATGGGGTTATTTTAAAGTTAGATTTTGAAAATACGTATGATAAGGTTAAGTGGTCTTTCCTACAGCAGACTCTCAGGATGAAAGGTTTTTCTCCTGAGTGGCGTACTCTCATCAATGATTTTGTGTATGGAAGAAGTGTGCAATTCGGTTTAATGATGATACCGGACACTACTTCCAGACACGAAACGGGCTACGCCAAGGCGATCCGTTGTCACTAATGTTGTTCAACATTGTCGCAGATATGCTGGCTATCCTGATAGAGCGGGCCAAGTCTGATGGTCAAATTGAGGGTGTGATACCACATCTGGTTGATGGTGGTTTATCAATCCTTCAATATGCCGATGATACAATTCTATTTATGGATCATGATCTTGAAAAAACTCGCAACCTAAAATTAATTTTAGCGGTGTTTGAGCAGTTATCGGAATTAAAAATTAATTTCCATAAAAGTGAAGTGTTCTGCTTTGGCGATGCCCAAAATGATACGACTATATATGCAGAGTTGTTCGGTTGCGGGCAAGGCCAATTTCCTATTCGCTATTTGGGTATTCCGATTCATTATCGGAGACTAACTATAGCTGAATGGAAAATAGTGGAAGAAAGACTACAAAAACGCCTTAGCAGTAGAAAGGGAAATTGTTGTCCATGGGAGGAAGATTGGTACTCATCAATTCGGTACTGACTAATATGGTATTGTATATGCTTTCCTTCTTCCTTGTACCAAAAGGAATACTGAATAATACTCGATTACTATCGATCCAGATTCTTTTGGCAATGGAACAGCGAGAAAAAAAATATCGACTGGTTAAATGGAGTATAGTTAGTAGTCCCAAAAATCAAGGAGGGCTTGGAGTTCATGACTTGGAAGTTAAGAATTCAGCCCTGCTAGGTAAATGGCTGTTCAAGCTCCTTACCGAGGATGGGATTTGGCAAACTATTCTTAGGAGAAAGTATATCGGCTCGAAGATGCTATCCCAAGTGGTTTGGAAACCAGGGGATTCAAATTTCTGGGTAGGTCCCATGGCGGCAAATAAATTCTTTTTCCGCCATGACACTTTCTCAATTAAGAATGGAACAAAGATACGGTTCTGGGAAGACATTTGGTTAGACAATGCACCCTTATGTGAACAGTATCCTATCATGTATAGTATTGTTCGTCACAAAAGTGATACCATTGCCACGGTAATCTCTACATCACCTCCGAATGTGTCGTTCAGATGAGTCTTGCTTGGGCAAAGACAATTGACATGGAATTCCCTGATTCAACGGCTGGGAGATATACACCTATCGCATGAACCGGACGAATTTAGGTGGAATCTACATGTAGATGGCACTTTCTCGGTAAAATCACTATACAATGTGATACTTCATTCTGACATACCAATTGATAATAATAAGAAAATTTGGAAGATGAAAATACCACTAAAAATAAAGATTTTTGGATGGTATCTTCGTCGGGGGGTTATCCTTACCAAGGACAATCTTGTTAAGCAAAACTGGCATGGAAGTACTAGGTGTGTGTTCTGTCAACATGATGAAACTATTAAACACCTTTTCTTCCAGTGCAGTTTTGCGAGATCTATATGGTTAATCATCCAAGTAGCGTCTAGCTTGTATCATCCGACTAGTGTTGCCAATATCTTTGGCAATTGGCTTCATGGTATCGATTCAAGGTTTAAGTTGCTTCTTAGGGTGGGAGCGCTTGCAGTTATCTAGGCGCTTTGGCTAAGTACAAATGACAAGACTTTTAACGATAAAAATTACACTATATTGCAGGTTGTCTACAGATGTACATGTATTCTCCGTTTGTGGATACCTCTTCAGCGAGTGGAGAACCGAGACCTGTTTAAGGAGGTCTGTACACGGTTGGAGGCTGGGGCGAGGGATACTTTTTTCCTACATGGGTGGCAACATAGTCTACGGATTGAAGCCCACACACACCTTAGGCATCTTATGATTCATCGCTCCGATATGTATTTCACCTAGTTTTTTATTTTTAGACTTTTGACTCGAGACATATAAACAGCTGTGTGCATCCTAGTTATGCAGAGGCTGGGTGTAATTGCTTTTCCAAGTAATAAAGCATCCATTATCGAAAAAATCTCTCCTTTAAATACTTCACATGGCACCTAATTAAACATAACAGGAAATCTCAATGAAGTTAAACTGTACAACGCACAGCCTACAAAATTTGGAATATAACTTTACCAAAGATGCCAATGCTTCATCTCATCCACTGAGTTGTCGCCAAGCTGTCTTTCAGGCTCTTGATCTTGATCGACTTGTAATCCCTCCTACTTTAAGTTTATATTTTACTCGTAAAAAAAGAGAGTTGTAGCCATAGGTACGTTTTAGGGTCGTTGACAGAACGAGGATTTGTTATTGATCCTTTTGGCCGTGCACTCGCTGTCAGAGCTTGTCGGAGTACTCAAATCAGTAACATGAGTTCTTGGTGGATGGTTGGATTGGATGAGTCATGACCAGGGGACGGGACACCTTGCTCCCTCTTTACTTTGTTTTTGTATTAGAAGTTCTTTTGCTGAAGCTGCCCTTTCGATGATGTAGCTACCTGTTTCAATACTCCTTGGCACTGATGTGTCCTTGCCTGCAGAAAGACTCTGATTACAATGGCCGCACAGTAGCAGTAGTGCTCGTGCTCATTAGTGGGCCTAACTCATTCTGCTGAATTCATTCCATTGTTTGCACATCTGCACCCATCATCTGGTCAGATCTGCTTGAAGAGATCCACTGATGGGATTCAGATCGCAGTTCAGACTTGCCATCGGCGATGTAGAAATCTTCAGCTTCCAATGATCCCAGCACATGGTGTTTCCTGCCTGCGCTACCGTTTGAGTTCGCATGCATCGGCAGACAAGAATCCAACCTGCTGTTTCCCATACCCCAGCACATGGGATGTCCTGCCTGAACCACAAACATCAATACCAACGATTGCATCTGGAAGAAACATCCCAGTATGATTTCTAGGAGACGGAGATGCGTCTCACGAAGCGTTTCCGCTCTGGCGACTGGGGAGGCGACCACGGGGGTGCCTCCTCCGTCCGCCGGAACCGCCCCGCCGCCCGCGCCCAAGGGGGTCGCCTGGCCGGCCGGAAGACGCGCACTGAGCCCGGGAACAGGTTCTCCCCGCTCGCCCGGCGCGTGCTCCGACGTCGAGGACTCAGCCTCTGCAAGCTCGGATTCGGACAACGCTCCCTCTCCAGATCCACTCCGTTTGGGCGCCTTCCTCCCTCCGCTGTTCTCGCCGGAGGCGCCCCTCTATCCGTCGCGTGCGTGCAGGTCGCCGGAGCAGGGGCTCCGGACCTCGCTGCCGCTCGCCGCTCCGGCCCTCGAAGGGGAGGACTTCCCGCCGCTCCCGCGGTCGGCTAGTGGGGAGAAGCCGCCAGGTGCACCACCATCTCCGCCGCCTACGCCACCATCCTCCGACCTGCCGCCCGCCAGCGTGGTGCAGGTGGGCTCGGTGCTGGTCCGCCTGCCGCCAGAGGCGCCGCCGCCACCGGGGAGCGTGGGTGCGCTTGAGCTAGGGTTTCCCATGGGACACAGATCTTGGGCCGAGATCCCCGCTGCTTCCCGTAGGCCGGCCCACTGTCCTGGCCCGTTTCGGCCTCGTCAGCCCAGCGCTGGGGCTGAACCGTCAAATGGGCGCCAGCTGTCCCAGGGGCAAAGTTGGAGGGCCACGATGAATCTGGAGAGGGCGGCACCCCTCTCGGACAAGTTTACCCCTCCACCGCCAGCATATAAGTGGCTCTGGCTTCCTCCCCAAACCCTAGATCCGTCCTTAGGGTTCCATGCGCCTGCCCGTGACATTCGTAGACACCGATCCAGAGCAAAGCTCCTCCACATCCACCCCGACCCCATCTCCGGCGCTACCTCCCCGCATCTCATCGCCATGGACCGCGACCGCACCTTTCGGGGTAAAAGAAGCTATGAAGACCTTCAGGGAGGCTACAGCTATTCCCGCAATCGAGATCTAGATCTCATATAGAAGCTAGATCGTGAGCAAGAAGAGCATCGCCGCCAGCAGCGCGCCCGCGACCTTGACCTGGACAGAGCAGGGCCCGACGCCATGAAGATCTCCGCCCGCATCTTGAGGATCAGAGACTCCCTCCGCCTCCCCCTGGTCCGCGTGGGCGTGACCCAGGCCGGAGTGCTCCGCGTCGTGCTCCTCGGCAGTAGAGGGGGCTGCCAGGGAACGGCCCCAGCCAGTCGCAGTCGACTACCACAGGGGTGGCAACCTCCAGCATCCCAGGACCTGACGCCGCGCACATCACCTGCTATAACTGCGGAAAACAAGGCCATGTCCAAGCAGATTGCGTTGATGAACCCTTCTGCCTGAAGTGCAAGAAGGTGGGCCACCTCTCGGTTATGTGCGCTTCCTTCTCGCGTGTCCCGGATCCGTTCTGGGCGGGATTCGGCTACGGATAGAAGGGTTTCTTTTGATGTGAAGTCCATGAGGAGGAGATGCACCAGCCCGTCGCCAACGCTGCCACAATCATCATCGAGGACCGAAACCTCTCTGAGGAAGAAGTGGAGGCAGAGCTGAAAGATCTTGTTGATGAAACCTGGGACTGGCAAGTCCGCAAGCTCAATGAGTCTGACTTCTCGGTGGTTTTCCCGTCCAAGGAAAGCTTGAGGATGGCAATCAGGGGAGGAGGCCCTACCCTCCCTACAAGCAAGTGCAAAGCCCTGGTCACGGTGCCCACGGGCGACCCCTTGGCAGTGGAACAATTGGAAGAAATTTGGGTGCGACTACACGGGGTACCGCCACCGCTCCGCCACGCGGACAGATTTCTGATGCTCACTCGAGAGATAGGTCGGCCTGTGGGGGTCGACACTTCCTCCTTCTCGCATCCTCTACAACCGATCCGTATGTCTTTCGGGTGCCTGTAGGATAACGTTGCATAGAAAACAAAAATTTTCCTACCGCGAACACGCAATCCAAGCCAAGATGCAATCTAGAAGACGGTAGCAACGAGGGGGTATCGAGTCTCACCCTTGAAGAGATTCCAAAGCCTACAAGATGAGGCTCTTGTTGCTGCGGTAGACGTTCACTTGCCGCTTGCAAAAGTGCGTAGAAGATCTTGATCACGATCGGTTCCGGCGCCACGAACGGGCAGCACCTCCGTACTCGGTCACACGTTCGGTTGTTGATGAAGACGACGTCCACCTCCCCGTTCCAGCGGGCAGCGGAAGTAGTAGCTCCTCTTGAATCCGACAGCACGACGGCGTGGTGTCGGTGGTGGTGGAGAAGTCCGACGGAGCTTCGCTAAGCGTGCGGGAAGTGGAGGAGCGGGGCGGCTAGGGTTTGGGGAGAGGGGGGCGCCGGCCACTATGGGGTGCGGCCACCTTGGTGGTGTTTGAGGTGGCCGGCCCCCTCCCCCTTGGCCCTCATTATATAGGTGGAACCCCAAGAGTTGGTGTCCAAGTCTTCGAATAAGACCCGAACCAAAAACCTTCCAAAGGGAGGGGAAACCTAGCTAGCTTAGGACTCCCACCAAAGGTGGGAGTTCCACCTCCCATATGGGGGTGGCCGGCCCCCTAAGGGGAGTCCACTTGGGACTCCTCCCCCACTAGGGTTGGCCGGCCATGGAGGTGGAGTCCCATGTGGACTCCACCTTCCTTGGTGGTTTCTTCCGGACTTTTCTAGAACCTTCTAGAACCTTCCATAGAACCTTCCGCGACATTTTAATTCACATAAAATGACATCCTATATATGAATCTTATTCTCCGGACCATTCCGGAACTCCTCGTGATGTCCGGGATCTCATCCGGGACTCCGAACAAATATTCGAACTCCATTCCATATTCAAGTACTACCATTTCAACATCCAACTTTAAGTGTGTCACCCTACGGTTCGTGAACTATGCGGACATGGTTGAGTACTCACTCCGACCAATAACCAATAGCGGGATCCGGAGATCCATAATGGCTCCCACATATTCAACGATGACTTTAGTGATCGAATGAACCATTCACATACAATACCAATTCCCTTTGTCTCGCGATATTTTACTTGTCCGAGGTTTGATCTTCGGTATCACTCTATACCTTGTTCAACCTCGTCTCCTGACAAGTACTCTTTACTCGTACCGTGATATGTGGTCTCTTATGAACTTATTCATATGCTTGCAAGACATTAGACGACATTCCACCGAGAGGGCCCAGAGTATATCTATCCGTCATCGGGATGGACAAATCCCACCGTTGATCCATATGCCTCAACTCATACTTTCCGGATACTTAATCCCACCTTTATAACCACCCATTTACGCAGTGGCGTTTGGTGTAATCAAAGTACCTTTCCGGTATAAGTGATTTACATGATCTCATGGTCATAAGGACTAGGTAACTATGTATCGAAAGCTTATAGCAAATAACTTAATGACGAGATCTTATGCTACGCTTAATATGGGTGTATCCATTACATCATTCATACAATGATATAACCTTGTTATTAATAACATCCAATGTTCATGATTATGAAACTAATCATCCATTAATCAACAAGCTAGTTAAGAGGCATACTAGGGACTCTCTGTTGTTTACATATCACACATGTATCAATGTTTCGGTCAATACAATTATAGCATGGTATATAAACATTTATCATAAACATAAAGATAATAACCACTTTTATTATTGCCTCTTGGGCATATCTCCAACAGTCTCCCACTTGCACTAGAGTCAATAATCTAGATTACATTGTAAGGAACCTAACACCCATGGCATTCTGGTGTTGGTCATGCTTTGCCCTAGGGAGAGCTTTAGTCAACGGATCTGCTACATTCGGATCGGTGTGTACTTTGCAAATCTTTACTTCTCCATCTTCGATGTACTCGCGAATCGAGTGGTAACGCAGCTTGATATGCTTCAGCCTCTTGTGTGACCTTGGTTCTTGTGCATTGGCGATGGCACCCATGTTGTCACAATATATGACTAGTGGGTCCAATGCACTAGGAACCACACCGAGCTCTACAATGAACCTCTTCATCCATACCGCTTCTGATGAAGCCTCTGAAGCCGCTATGTACTCCGATTCCGTTGAAGACTTCGCCACCGTGCACCGCTTCGAGCTTGCCCAGCCTATCGTGAAGACCATTCAATATAAACACGTACCCGCATCGTGACTTAGAGTCATCGGGATCGTTGTTCCAACTTGCATCGGTGTAACTTGTTACAACGAGCTCTTGGTCACCTCCATAACAAAGAAACATATCCTTAGTTCTTTTCAAGTACTTCAGGATATTCTTGACCGCTGTCCAGAGTGCTCCATTCCTGGATCACTTTGATATCTCGCTAGTCAAACTAACAACATGCGCTATATCCGGTCTTGTACATAGCATGGCATACATAATAGAGCCTACCGCCGAAGCATAGGGGATCTGACTCATCCTTTCTCTTTCTTCGCCGTAGCCGGTCCTTGAGTCTTACTCAAGACCTTGCCTCGGTAACATAGGTAAAAACCCTTTCTTACTTTCGTCCATTCTAAACTTCTTTAGAATCTTGTCCAGGTATGTACTCTGTGATAGCCCTATTAGGTGTCTTGATCTATCTCTATAAATCTTGATGCCTAATATATATGATGCTTCACCAAGGTCTTTCATTGAAAAACTGTTATTCAAATAACCTTTTACACTCGCTTAATAGTTCTATATCATTCCCAATCAATAATATGTCATCTACATATAATATCGTGAATGCTACGGAGCTCCCACTCACTTTCTTGTAAATACAGGCCTCTCCATGACACCGTATAAACCCGAAGTCTTTGATCACCTTATCAAAACGTCGGTTCCAACTTCTCGATGCTTGCCTCAGTCCATAGATTGAACGCTGAAGTTTGCATACTTTGTCGACATTTTTAGGATCGACAAAACCTTTGGGTTGTACCATATACAACTCTTCCTCAATGTCTCCATTAAGGAATGCCGTTTTGACATCCATCCGCCAAATCTCATAATCGAAAAATGCAAGCTATTGCTAACAAAATCCTCACAGATTTTAGCTTCGCTACCGGTGAGAAAGTCTCATCGTAGTCAACACCTTGAATTTGTCTGGAAACCCTTTGCGACAAGTCGAGCTTTATAGACAGTAATATTACCATCAAGCATCTGTTTTTCTCTTGAAGATCCATTTATTCTCGATAGCCTTTCGGCTATCGTGTAAGTCTACCAAAGTCCATACTTTGTTATCATACATGGATCCCATTTCGGATTTCATGGCTTCTTGCCATTTGTTGGAATCCGGGCTCATCATCGCTTCTTCATACGTCGCGAGGTCCTCATCATTGTTATCTACAATCATGACATTTAGACAAGGATCATACCAATCAGGAGTGGCACGTTCCCTTGTCGATCTGCGAAGTTCAGTAGTTTCCTCGTTCGAAGTTTCATGATCATTATCATTAGCTTCCTCTGTCACCGGTGTAGGCGGTACAGGTACAACTTTCGGTACTGCGCTACTCTGATCAACGAGTATAGATTCATCAATCTCATCGAGTTCTACTTTTCTTCCAGTCACTTCTTTAGTGAGAAATTCTTTCTCAAGAAAGGTTCCGTTCTTAGCAACAAAGATTTTGCCTTCGGATCCGTGATAGAAAGTGTACCCTATAGTTTCCTTAGGGTATCCTATGAAGACGCATTTCTCCGCTTTGGGTTCTAGCTTGTCCGGTTGTAACTTTTTACATAGGCTTCGCAACCCCAAACTTTAAGGAACGACAGCTTAGGTTTCTTATTAAACCATAATTCATACGGTGTCGTTTCTACGGATTTTGATGGTGCTCTATTTAAAGTGAATGCGGCTGTCTCTAATGCATACCTCCAAAATGATAACGGCAAATCAGCAAGAGACATCATAGAACGAACCATATCTAAGAGAGTTCGATTACGACGTTCGGACACACCGTTTCGTTGTGGTGTTCCCGGCGGTGTCAATTGTGAAAGTATTCCGCATTTCTTTAAATGCATGCCAAACTCATAACTCAGATATTCACCTCCACGATCAGATCGTAGAAATTTGATCTTCTTGTTACGTTGATTTTCTACTTCACTTTGGAATTCCTTAAACTTTTCGAAAGTTTCGGATTTATGTTTCATGAAATAGATATACCCATATCTACTCGCATCATCTCGTGAAGGTTAGAACATAACGATAACCACCGCGCGATGCTACACTCATTGGTCCGCACACATCGGTATGTATGATTTCCAATAAGTCAGTAGCTCGCTCCATCATACCAGAAAATGGAGTCTTAGTCATTTTTCCCATTAGACATGCTTCGCATCTATCAAGTGACTCAAAGTCAAGTGATTCAAGTAATCCATCAGGATGGAGTTTCTTCATGCGTTTCACTCCAATATGACCAAGACGACAGTGCCACATATAAGTAGAATTATCATTCAATTTAATTCGCTTAGCATCAATGTTATGTATATGCGTATCACTACTATCGAGATCTAATAGAAATAAGCCATTCTTTTCAGGTGCTCGACCATAAAAGATATTATTCATAAAAATAGAACAACCATTATTCTCATACTTGAATGAATAACCGTCTTGCATTAAACAAGATCCAGATATAATGTTCATGCTCAACGCAGGTACATAATAACAATTATTTAGGCTTAAAACTAATCCCGAAGGTAGATGTAGAGGAAGTGTGCCGATCGCGATCACATTGACCTTGGATCCGTTTCCAACGCGCATCGTCACTTCATCTTTCAGCAGTTGTCGCTTATTCTTTAGTTCCTCGTTTCGAGTTACAAATATGAGCAACCGAACCAGGATCAAATACCCAGGTACTAGAACGAGCACCAATGAAATGAACATCTATAACATGTATATCGATATACCTTCTTTCTTCTTCTTGACAAGGCCGCTCTTCGATCCGCCAAATACTTGGAGCAATTACGCTTCCAAATGTCCCTTCTCCTTGCAAGAATAGCACTCAAGCATCGTGCTTAGGGCCGTTCTTAGGTTTCATAGGAGGCGTGGCAGCTTTCTTGCCACCCTTCTTGAATTTTCCCTTAGACTTGCCCCGTTTCTTGAAACTCGGTGGTCTTGTTGACCATCAACACTTGGTGCTCTTTCTTGATCTCAATCTCAAAGCAGCTTTTAGCATGCCAAAGAGTTCAGGTAACTCCTTGTTCATGTTCTCGCATATTGTAGTTCATCACAAAGTTCTTGTAACTTGGTGGCGATGATTGAAGGACACGATTAATCCCCAGCTCGTTAGGAATCACTATTCCCAAGTCACCGAGTTTCTTCGCATGCTCCGGTCATGGCGAGCATGTGCTCACTAATGGAGCTGCCTTCTTCCATCATACAGCTCGAAGAAATGTTTCGATGCTTCATAGCATTCCACGGCCGCATGAGTCTCAAAATAGCTTTCAGCTCATTCATCAACTCATGAGGATCGTGGTGCTCAAAACGTTTTTGAAGATCGGATTCCGCATCGCACAGATGGCACACCGAACTTGAGAGTATCGAGTTTTCCGAGTCTCGTAAACAGCTTTTACTTCATCGGTTTCAGCTTCACAGGAGGGTCACCTAGCGGTGCATCAAGCACATATTGCAGATTTCCGCCGTAGAGGAAGATCCTCACATGACGGAACCAGCCGGTGAAGTTGCTACCGTTGCTCTTAAGCTTTTCTTTCTCTAGGAACTCGGTTAAAATTGATTGGGGACGCCATCTCTACAACATATATTTGCAATAGTTTAGACTAAGTTTATGACAAATTGAGTTCAAATTTTAATTCAACATAATTAAAAATCTAGATGAACTCCCACTCAAAACAATATCCCTCGCATTGTCTTAGTGATCACACGAACCAAATCTACCGCACCTAAACCCGATCATCACGAGAAAAGGTGTGATTTCAATGGCGAACACTCAAAGTGTTCATCATATCAATCATATGATTCATGCTCTACCTTTCGGTATCATGTGTTCCGAGACCATGTCTGTACATGCTAGGCTCGCCAAGGCCACCTTAGTATCCGCATGTGCAAAACTGTCTTGCACCCGTTGTATGTACTTATTGAATCTATCACACCCGATCATCACGAGATGCT
>NC_061511.1:129359837-129424408 GCF_022539505.1 Lolium rigidum
TCTTAACTAGCTTGTTGATTAATGGATGATTAGTTTCATAATCATGAACATTGGATGTTATTAATAACAAGGTTATATCATTGTATGAATGATGTAATGGACACACCCAATTAAGCGTAGCATAAGATCTCGTCATTAAGTTATTTGCTATAAGCTTTCGATACATAGTTACCTAGTCCTTATGACCATGAGATCATGTAAATCACTTATACTGGAAAGGTACTTTGATTACATCAAACGCCATCTGCGTAAATGGGTGGTTATAAAGGTGGGATTAAGTATCCGGAAAGTATGAGTTGAGGCATATGGATCAACGATGTGGGATTTGTCCATCCCGATGACGGATAGATATACTCTGGGCCCTCTCGGTGGAATGTCGTCTAATGTCTTGCAAGCATATGAATAAGTTCATAAGAGACCACATACCACGGTACGAGTAAAGAGTACTTGTCGGGAGACGAGGATGAACAAGGTATAGAGTGATACGAAGATCAAACCTCGGACAAGTAAAATATCGCGTGACAAAGGGAATTGGTATCGTATGTGAATGGTTCATTCGATCACTAAAGTCATCGTTGAATATGTGGGAGCCATTATGGATCTCCGGATCCCGCTATTGGTTATTGGTCGGAGTGAGTACTCAACCATGTCCGCATAGTTCACGAACCGTAGGGTGACACACTTAAAGTTGGATGTTGAAATGGTAGAACTTGAATATGGAATGGAGTTCGAATATTTGTTCGGAGTCCCGGATGAGATCCCGGACATCACGAGGAGTTCGGAATGGTCCGGAGAATAAGATTCATATATAGGAAGTCATATTCCAAGTTTGGAAATGATCCGGTGCATTTATGGCAGGTTCTAGAAGGTTCTAGAAAAGTCCGGAAGAAATCACCATGGAAAGTAGAGTCCCGAAGGGACTCCACCTTGCATGACCAGCCAACCCTAAAGGGAGGAGTCCAAGGTGGACTCCCCTAGGGTGGCCAGCCAACCCACCTCAAGGAAAGGTGGGAGTCCCACCTTGGGTAGGACTCCCTCCTTGAGTAGGTTTCCCACATATGGGAGGTTTTAGTGTTGGGGTCTTATTCGAAGACTTGGACTAGAACTCTTGGTGCTTCCACCTATATAATGAGGGGCATAGGAGAGGGGGCTGACCACTTCAAGCCTCAGCCTTGGCCGCACCCCTTAGAGGGCCGGCGCCCAACCCCCTCTCTCCCCAAACCCTAGCGGTCTCTCTCCTCCACCACATCCCGCACGCTTAAGCGAAGCTCCGCCGGATTTCTCCACCACCACCGACACCACGCCGTCGTGCTCGTCGGATTCAAGAGGAGCTACTACTTCCGCTGCCCGCTGGAACGGGGAGGTGGACGTCGTCTTCATCAACAACCGAACGTGTGACCGAGTACGGAGGTGCTGCCCGTTCGTGGCGCCGAAGCGATCGTGATCAAGATCTTCTACGCGCTTTTGCAAGCGGCAAGTGAACGTCTACCGCAGCAACAAGAGCCTCATCTTGTAGGCTTTGGAATCTCTTCAAGGGTGAGACTCGATACCCCCTCGTTGCTACCGTCTTCTAGATTGCATCTTGGCTTGGATTGCGTGTTTGCGGTAGGAAAATTTTTGTTTTCTATGCAACGTTATCCTACGAACGGGCAGCACCTCCGGTACTCGGTCACACGTTCGGTTGTTGATGAAGACGACGTCCACCTCCCGTTCCGGCGGGCAGCGGAAGTAGTAGCTCCTCTTGAATCCGACAGCACGACGGCGTGGTGTTGGTGGTGGTGGAGAAGTCCGGCGGAGCTTCGCTAAGCGTGCGGGGAAGTGGAGGAGCGGGGCGGCTAGGGTTTGGGGAGAGGGGGCGCCGGCCACTATGGGGTGCGGCCACCTTGGTGGTGTTTGAGGTGGACGGCCCCTCCCCTTGGCCCTCATTATATAGGTGGAACCCCAAGAGTTGGTGTCCAAGTCTTCGAATAAGACCCGAACCAAAACCTTCCAAAGGGAGGGAAACCTAGCCAAGCTAGGACTCCCACCAAAGGTGGGAGTTCCACCTCCCATATGGGGGTGGCCGGCCCCCTAAGGGGAGTCCACTTGGGACTCCTCCCCCACTAGGGTTGGCCGGCCATGGAGGTGGAGTCCCATGTGGACTCCACCTTCCTTGGTGGTTTCTTCCGGACTTTTCTAGAACCTTCTAGAACCTTCCATAGAACCTTCCGCGACATTTTAATTCACATAAAATGACATCCTATATATGAATCTTATTCTCCGGACCATTCCGGAACTCCTCGTGATGTCCGGGATCTCATCCGGGACTCCGAACAAATATTCGAACTCCATTCCATATTCAAGTACTACCATTTCAACATCCAACTTTAAGTGTGTCACCCTACGGTTCGTGAACTATGCGGACATGGTTGAGTACTCACTCAGACCAATAACCAATAGCGGGATCTGGAGATCCATAATGGCTCCCACATATTCAACGATGACTTTAGTGATCGAATGAACCATTCACATACAATACCAATTCCCTTTGTCTCGCGATATTTTACTTGTCCGAGGTTTGATCTTCGGTATCACTCTATACCTTGTTCAACCTCGTCTCTGACAAGTACTCTTTACTCGTACCGTGATATGTGGTCTCTTATGAACTTATTCATATGCTTGCAAGACATTAGACGACATTCCACCGAGAGGGCCCAGAGTATATCTATCCGTCATCGGGATGGACAAATCCCACTTGTTGATCCATATGCCTCAACTCATACTTTCCGGATACTTAATCCCACCTTTATAACCACCCATTTACGCGAGTGGCGTTTGGTGTAATCAAAGTACCTTTCCGGTATAAGTGATTTACATGATCTCATGGTCATAAGGACTAGGTAACTATGTATCGAAAGCTTATAGCAAATAACTTAATGACGAGATCTTATGCTACGCTTAATATGGGTGTATCCATTACATCATTCATACAATGATATAACCTTGTTATTAATAACATCCAATGTTCTTGATTATGAAACTAATCATCCATTAATCAACAAGCTAGTTAAGAGGCATACTAGGGACTCTCTGTTGTTTACATATCACACATGTATCAATGTTTCGGTCAATACAATTATAGCATGGTATATAAACATTTATCATAAACATAAAGATAATAACCACTTTTATTATTCCCTCTTGGGCATATCTCCAACAGTGCCGAGTGCCAGTAATCCTTCCCAGTCATGTGATGCTGTTTGCCAATATGCAAGGTTTTCGTGTCCAAGTTGAAAGAGAAGCTTCCTCCCCTGGAAATTCCCCACCACATGCCCCACCCCCTCAGCTCCCTAAGGACAAAGGGGACGATAAGGAAGAGGACAACGACGAGACTGGCAACGATCGCTGGGACGGCAGAAGGGGCCGACACAGCTCTCGAGAGAAATTGCCGGCCTCGGCCCCTACGGAAGGAGCGGGCAGCCCAGGTAAAAAAGCGGCGGTGGTGGCCCCGATCGTCAGCGAGATAATTAGATCACCTCCCCCCTCGACCCGCCATCCGCTGGATGACGTAGCACCCCAAACTTCCATCCCAGCAACCGCCTTCAATCAATATGGCTCAAACCTCAGTGAAGGCGGAGATATCTTCCCCAAGGTGGCAAAAATCATCCACCGGGCGCTAGCTTCGCCTCGCCAAGAAACTGTGGTCATCTCCGACCTTGAGCAACTGTCCTTGTCCCTCTCAGTTGTCAACGACACCCTGGGGTTCCAAAGCCACGGGACAGAGCTACCCCTCGCCTTTCAGGGCTCAACCGCTGTCTACGAAAGATCGCTTGGAGGTGGGCTGGGTCTGCCCTACTACTGATGAAGAGAGAAGTGCCAAAGAAAGGAGGAGCAAGACTAACAACGACCGTCTGTCGCGACGCGCCATGATGGAAGAAAAGGTTGCAACTCGTCTCGAGTTCGATGAAGCGGTGGTGGCGCTGAACTCCCCCGCCGTTCCCACCCCTCTCCATGTCGCACCGGCGATCAAATCTCCTAGGGTGGAGCCACATTGTCGTCAGCTTCTGCTTGAACATGCACCCATCCCGGCACTTGGCGCCACGGTGGCCAGGGAACCGCGTAGCAAGGCAACGCCGGTGGAAGCGACTCGTAAGAGCGCCCGCGGGAAAGGCCTGATAGAAGGGACGGTCCTGGAATGGGCCATCCTCCTCAAGAACGCAACAATCACAGGTACTCCCACCCCTCCCCTCTCTGATTTTTCTGTCCTTCAATCTGCGTCTATAGACCATCTCCTCAAGGTGGCAAAGGACAGCTGCATTCTTTTTAAATCGGCGGAGGGTTCACCGAAGAAGTTGGTTGCCTTAATCCAAGCAAGAGAAATCGCACAAGCTGAACTAGCACTGGCTCGCCACAAGATCGACCTGGAAGCAGCGCAAGCTAAGGCAGCGAGGGATTATGCGCCCTCTGGCCAGGGGGCCGAGGAGACCGCGACGCAGGAGTCACAACATGAGGAGCTTCATACCTCAGCTGGCAAGATAAAGAAAGGATAAGGAGTCGTTAAACGCTGAAGGGCGGCGAAAAGACCCATTCCTATTGGGCATCGCCCGGTCACGAGGGTTTGGCCGTCGGGGGCGCCGAACCCTCCTCAAGGAGTACCTCCGCTTGCATAGAATCGACTTAGTGTTTCTGCAGGAAACTATGAAGCAAGATTTCACGGACACAGAACTACACAGTTTGGAGATTGGCGAGAAGTTCTTCTGGAACTGGCTCCCTGCCACCGGCCATTCAGCGGGAATGCTGGTGGGAGCCCGGGATACAACTTTTGAAGTGGGAGCTTTTGACAGGGGTCAATTCTTCCTTATCCTCTCCATTCTCCACTGGGCCTTCAATCGAATATTGGAAGTCATAGGGATTTACGGCCCTGCAGATCACGGTCGGTCGCGTGAGTTCTTAGCGGAAATCTCCAACAAGCTTGCTTCCTGCACCAGGCCATTGCTCACGGGGGGGGGGGGGGCAATTTCAACCTGATCAGAGCAGCAACGGACAAAAACAATGACAATCTTAACTGGCCTTTGATTGATCTCTTCAATGATCATATCGCGACCTGGGCTCTTAGAGAGTTACCTCGCACAGGGGCGAGGTATACTTGGGCAAACAAACATATCAACCCAGTCCATTCGGTTTTAGACAGGGTTTTTGTGTCTCCGGAGTTTGAGACCATTTTCCCTTTGTGTGCTTTCTCGACCGAAACCAGCTTGGGCTCTGACCATACACTGTTAGTGATGGATACCGGGGAGGGCACTCCGGTACGCAGCAACCGCTTCTTCTTTGAAACGGGTTGGCTTGAGATTCAGGGTTTTACTAACTTGGTCCTTTCTCAATGGGGGAAGCTTTCTTCCAGGGTGGGAGGAAGAGACATTATCGATTGGTGGGTATTCATGAGCGCGGGGCTCCGCCAACACCTAAAAGGTTGGAGCAAAAACTTGGGCAAGGAATCCAAAGCTTTAAAAGCATCTCTACTCCTCCAAATTTCCCATCTGGATACTCAGGCCGATTCAGCTGGTCTTGATGATGATGCATGGGCACTCCGATATCAGCTAGAGGACCAACTTTTGCAGCTCTATCGAGCCGAGGAGCAGTACTGGAGACAATGCAGTAGGGTCCGGTGGGCACTCTAGGGGGATGCCAACACGACCTACTTCCACACGGTTGCCAATGGTAGGCGCCGTAAATGCAACATCACCGCCCTCAACTCCGATTTCGAAATGATTTCCGAACCAAGACAAATTCAAGAGCATGTCTACAACTTCTATAGAGAGCTCCTCGGTACAACGGCGCACAGGGTCTGTGGGCTGGCTCCCAACATATGGGAGGGTGTAGGGTGTGTTACCGAGGAGGAAAATAATAGTATCCTAGTCACCTTCTCCGAAGAAGAGCTTTAGGCAGTGGTGAAGGACATGAAATCAGACACTGCGCCTGGCCCTGACGGCTTCCCCGTCATTTTCTTCAAGAAATTCTAGTCCTTGGTGAAACATGGGGTTTTACATATTTTAAATGACTTTGCGCTGGGGCGCATCAACATTTCCATGCTCAATTTTGGGGTCTTGTCCCTTATCCCTAAGGTCCCTGGTGCCGATTTGATCACACAGTTCAGACCATAGCCCTCATCAACGTTATCTTCAAAATCATTTCTAGAGCCTACGCCACTCGACTTGACCCGATTGCAAATCAAGTTATCAGCCCAAATCAAACGGCTTTCATCGAAGGCAGGAATATTATGGAGGGACCGTTAGCCTTGATTGAGGTCATTCTTGAGCTACGTTCTAAGAAGTTAGGATGAATTCTCTTGAAACTTGACTTCGAGAAAGCGTACACCGCGTGAATTGGGATTTTCTCGCGGAAGTACTGAGATGTAAAGGATTTAACGAGGCCTACATTCATCGCATCCTTCAGTTAGTTTCTGGGGGCCAAACCGCGATCTCCATCAACGGCGAGATTGCCCCGTTCTTCTGGAATAAACGTGGAGTTAGACAAGGGGATCCGCTACCCCCGTTACTCTTCAATTTCATCGGTGAGGCCCTCTCGGGTATGCTCTCGGCTGCGTCGGAGGCGGGACACATACACGGGGTAGTGCCCCACTTAATTCCAGGGGGAATTTCTCATCTCCAATACGCAGACAACACCCTTATTCTGATTCAGAACGAAGAACAAGACATTGTCAATCTCAAGTTCTTGCTGATGTGTTTCCAGGATATGTCAGGCCTCAAAATTAACTTGGGCCGCGAAGATTGCTATAAATTCGCATTCAAGCAGCTAGCTCTTATCCCATCTTGCTGCATTCTGCTGCAAGATGAGCTGCGCTGCGGCGCAACAACTTATTTGAAGGATGTGCTTGGTACAAGTCTTTTAACCACACAAATGCTTGCAATAACAAACACTAAGATGCCGCTTTTCAAAGATTCGGCATACTTATTTAGATGTAGTGAGGGGCCGCTTTACAAACACCAGGTTGGAAGCGAAGTCATTGTGCTAGGTGCACACGCAGAGGAACAAACCCGCATAGCAAACAAGTTCAACTGCAAGCAAGGTGCCTTCCCTTTCATCTACTTGGGCCTACCTATCTCAGACAGAAAGCTCTCCCTTGAATAATGGTTGTTCCTGGTGCGTCGCTTAGCTTCAAAACTCGAACCTTGGTTGGGGAGACTACTGTCCTCGGGAGGACGACTTGTCTTGTCCAACTCCTGTCTGGATAATCTGCCTATGTTCGCCATGGGCCTATTCTTGCTACAAGACTATATTCACGCGAAATTTGACTCGATCAGATAAAAGTTCTTCTGGGAAGGAGCGGGCCCCAAGCGCAAGTACCATATGGTCAATTGGCCGACGGTGTGTACGTCTAAACCCATGGGGGGGGGGGGGGCTAGACTTTCTCAACACCAAAAAGATGAATGTGGCCTTGCTCCTAAAATGGATTTGGAAGCTCTATCAACATGATGATTCTATCTGGGCAAATATAATCAGAGCTAAGTACGAGGATGCTGACAACAGTTTCGCAGGATCAGGACATGGGGGCTCGCAATTCTGGAAGACAAGATCAAGCATCTGTTTAAGGTGGGGGCCAAACACGAAGTGCGGAATGGGACCGCACAAACTTCTGGTCAGACAGGTGGATTGGGGATGCGCCACTCAAAGATGCCTTTCCTCATCTGTTTGCGATCTATGATAATCCCGCAATCTCTGTGGCCCTGGCCTGTCAGGAGGATGGCCTGAATATCCGTTTTCGTCGATCTTTGGACCAAGAGGACATGGTGCAGTGGAGGACATTGCAAGCATGTGTTGAACAAATCTAGTTGAGTGAGGGGCTAGACAATATCTCCTGCCACGTTGAACCTTCCGGCAGGTACTCCGTTAAGTCCATGTATACAAAACTCTCGCAGGGTGCCACGGTGGCACACTTTAAAGATATGTGGGATGCGAAGGTGCCGCTAAAAGTAAAGATCTTCTCCTGGCAGCTGGCCTTGGACAAGCTCCCAACCTGCAGCCAAATCGCCACTAGACACGGCCCTTCCAATGGTGCTTGCTCCTTGTGTGGGGCCACAGAGGATGCTGCCCACATTTTCTTTAGTTGCTCCTTAGATAAGTTTGCTTGGAGCGCTCTCAGACAGGCCTTAGGCTGCAACTGGCGCCTAGCTAGTTTTGCTCAATTTCATGCTATCCTGAGTAGCTTCTCCGGACTCTCTCGTAGGCTACTTAGGGTGTTTTTTTTAGCGCAATCGTGGGCTTTATGGCTGATTCGCAATAAGCTTACCATTGAGAGGAACGTTATTAATCACCCTGCTGATTGTTTTATATAAAACTGTGATCCTTTTGCAGCTATGGAGCGCCAAGTTCAAAGGAAGAGACAAGGAGGGTCTCACGTGGATGGCGAACGAGCTAAGGGGGCTCTACGCATCTATGAGGCCAAGAAACTGAAGTCGAAAGCGGACGCATGAGCCTACCTCCTCGATCTCTCCATCGTCATCCTGCCTCGCTGCCTAGTTTAGGCTTAGTAGTTTATTGTTTTTGGCAAAGCTGTATGCCGCAGCATGTTGTTGGTCTGGCTCGGGAACTCTGGTTTGTAAAACTTGCTAAACGTTAAGGCTTTATTAATTTAAAGTCGGGCACCTGATGCCTTTTATCTAACAAAAAATTCTAGGAGACATGGTAGATTGGTAGATTCACCAGAAACTAAGGCCTTCGAGCCCTGGGCGGCCGGTCATATTGGAAACCATGCGAAGAACGAACATGCATGCTTGGAGCTCATATATACCGTCACAGTTCAGAAAACTGGAGGAGTACATTACATGCGTACACTAGCTAGAATCTACTACTAGTAGGTTAAGAGGGTAGAGGGACTACATGGCATACATAGCTTACAATGCCAGCTCAACTCCATGCTAAAATTATGAAGATTATACATAGTCTACAGTGCTAGCTTGGCAGCTTCCCATGAATTCTCATCATTTGTCCAACTGGCAGCACGTTTTTTTGCAGTACATTGGGTGCTCCTTATTGCAGGTTTCTATGAAAAATAGCAGAAACATATGGAGTGGTTAGGTCAAAATCATGCTCAAACGCAGGAAATTCGGAACATGTGGAGTAAAATTCCAGGCTTGGCCAAAGAAATTGAGCAGAACTGTCAGCTAATTCTGAACAAACAAGGGAAATGCCAGCCTTCCAGCTTTAACTATGAAGGTAAAGAATGGATATGATATAATGCATCATCCTCTTAATACAAGAACGATCATACGGAACATCTGAAATGAACTTGGTTAAAAATAACAAACGGAAGAAGCTGGCAGAGAGTATGAATATCCATGGATATAATGTTGTTCAAACACGTGATATTTCCCTACAACTTCAGCTAAAGTAAAACATTTTAAGCTACTTATATCTCCTCATAAATACTCACATGCATGGCACCTAAACATAACAGGAAATGGAGAAGCTCAATGAAGTTAAACTGTACAATGCAGAGCATGAAACAGCACAAAATTTGAGGTGTAAACTTTACCAAATATGCCAATGTAAATGTTTCATCTCATCCACTGAGTTGTTAGTCATGAGGACCTCTTAGAGCCGTTGCACTCGCTGTCTGAATTTGTCGGAGTACTCAAATCAATAAAAGGAGTTCCTTCCAAAGAGTCGACAACGGGAGCCTTCTCCATGCTCTTGTCTTCCTTTGAGGAGTTTCCATCATCATGCAACGCCAGCATAGAAGACTCACCGTACAGCAGGCTGGTAGGCTGAATAACAGTGGTATCCTCAAGGAAATTTCTTTTTTTAGTGCTCAGTTTTCTGCTCTTTGCCTGTGAGACAGCCGAAGATGGTACCACCGCATCCTCATGAACACTGGGAGATGTTAGTTTTGAGACGCCTGCACGTTCGTTGCTGCACCGTTTCACTCTGCCTTGATCTCCCTCTGGAATACCCAAATCATTTTCTGAACCGTTGGTCGTTACATCTACAGCTTTGCCGCTTCCTTGTGACATAGCCGAAGATGGTAACGCCACATTCTTATGAACACTGGATGATGTTGTTTTTGCGACAGTTCCTTTTTCTCCGCTGCATCGGTTCACTCTGCCTAAATTTCCATCTGGAATATCCAAATCATTTCCTGAACCATTAGGTGTCACATTTCCTGAACCGTTGGTTGTTTCATCTCCGTCTCCAGGCTCTTTGCTATTGTCGCTGTTCCGTGTCACCCTGCTTTGTTGAGAATGAAATCGTGTGATACTTTTAGAAAAATCTTCCCAGTTAGGGTCATCTTCAGAATCCGCGCTGCTTGAATCATCTGCCTCACCCTCCTCGGAACTTCCATCTTCATATTCGTCGACTGATGTGTCTTCCATGTCCTTACTTTCCAGCTCTGAACTATCATCAGGGAGCGTGTCAACATCCATCTGGTCACCATCATTCTTTGCACTGTTATCTTCTCTCACTGCAACTTCAGCACTACCCTTGCCGGCTTCTGTGCTGCAGCCTTCAAGTCCAGAGACTTCACGCATGAACATCGCGAGGGCGTCTGTGATACTTGCACAAAGTTTACCTGTGGCTTTGCATAAGACCTCCTTTTTCTGCACACAAAACATGTGGAAACACACAGAATCGTTAGAGAGGAAGTGCCAATGCCAATGAAGATAATTTTCACACAAATAAGTGGAAGTTACCTGTTGACTGTACTCTGGTAGGACATTTGCTGATACAAAATTAGCTATTGCCGAGACATCTCCGAGCAGGACAGGCGTACCGCTGGACTTGATTTTACGTTTGGTTTCCTCCCTTTTCAACTGCATGCAACATTTGAAGCAGATGCAGAGGATGAACATCATAACAGGTACACAAAATGGCATCGACATTACAGAGGGGCAGCTCCAAGAGACAAACTTACAAAGCATTTTCCGAAACAGGTTCTGTTCTTCCTGTCCATCATTACGACTTTATTCAGAAGCTTCTGGTCCCATGCACATATTCGCGGTGATCCATCAGGTATTGTCAAGCTTTGAATATCAAGGGAGTCTAGGTATAGAATCTGTAGGCAAAGAAATGAAGTAAAAAGTGTGTGTTATGGTAACTTCAGACGAGGATAAGAGGTGAATAGCTATTGTTTGTTTCACGAGTCGCGTGCCATTGTGCAGAGCGCGTACCAGAAGATAGAAAAGGCAGCCTCCTACGTTCTTCTTGTCATAAGGAGAAGAAATACAATTCTCAAGCTGCTGCACCACGAATTTGCACCAATTCAGCTCCTTGATCGACCCGACGTCCACCAGCGCCGGGAAGTACCGGGGGCTGACCTTGAGGCTGCTGTTGGGGCAGAGGAACGTGGAGAGCATGAGCATCATGAACGTCCGGAGGAAATGCTCGTCGGCGGACTTCATCAGCTTGATGGACTTCTCCAAGCTCGCCACGGTGGGCGGTTTCGTGACACCGTGCTTGTCCAGCACAAACGCGATGCTCTTCTCGTCCATCCTGAACACGACATCGCGGCCGCTGCAGGGGATGCCGAGCACCCGGTGCACGCTGTCGACGGTGACCGGGATCCGGCCCCGGCTGGGGATGACCAGCTCGCAGGACTCGAGGTCGAACCGGCGGATGAGCCAGGTGCAGATCCTGGAGGGCAGCGTGGGGCACTGGATCCTCAGGAGCGCCCCGAAGCCGGCGCCCTCTATCATCTCCCGCTGCCCCGCGGTGAGGTGCGCGTACAGCTTCATCAGCCTCCCCGGTGACGCGCGGTGCCTCAAACCCTGGATCAATCCACATTACGTAAGGGGATAATCAATCACGCGATATGCAAGAAGCCCAAATTCAGCTGGGTGAACGGAACCAAGGGTGGGCATGAGTTCAGTCACTCACAGTGTCGCCACGTTCGTGGCGGCTCCGGCATTTCCTCTGCTCGCGTTTTCTACTGACAGGCAATCTGCCCATTCCCCTTTCCCTGCTCGATGAATCAAATGCCGACCGCCGCAGGAAGTAATCTGAAAATCAACTTGGGGGCGGCTTGTGCAGCTCGTGCCGATCTAGAACAGAGGAAATATCCCAAGAGTAAATACCTACATTGAATCCACACATGGCGTTTCTGGAATGATGAAGAGAAAGAAAATCAATCACCTTCCTCTGGACAAAAACCCCTCTAATCGGCCTGGATCTGGAAGCACACACACAGAAAAAGAAGAGACTGTCAGTAGCTCCAAGTGCAATGCCTCAAGAACAGCATCGCATAATAGGGGGCATTTTGTTCTAGCAAGAACTTGCAGGTGGAGGCGCATGCATACCTGATACCTGATACCTGAAACCCACAATGAAGGTGACGACGAGCGGACTGCTGACGAGAAGAGAGAGATTTAGGTTCCGTGGCCGCGTGGCGACGCAGCCCGGACGACATGTCGTGCGTCTACTGCCAATATGCTGCTGCATCCTGGGCTTCCGCGCCGTGGTGGTGAGTTTGGCTCTATTTTTTGGCTAGCCTGGATGCTGCAGTTGCCCCCACGAGTCAGGGACCACGGACCAAGGCCATTTGCATGTACGCCCTGCTCTAAATTGACTAGTAACTAGCACGTGACATATAAGAATCTTTTGAAATTATATCTTCAACGAAAAGTGCTTTTGCCTTCCGAGCACTAATGCTCTCACCGTTTAAATTTTTCTAAATGAAATATTTACAAGTTCTAAAAAAATCAACAAAAAAATTTCTGGACTTTGTCAACTATATGTGTTACAAGCATGCACCATCTCAATTCGAACTTCTTTTAATATGGGTTTGTCAAAAAAACGCAAAATCTGATACTTTTTGGAGATTGAAAATGTGTATACTTAGATCTACATTTTTGTCATTATTTGTGTACATTACAATACAAAGTATTTCAAATTGATAATTTGCAAGTTTGTGTGAAACTCAAATGATATTTTTGAAACCTACATCCAGATTTTCTTTCTGATTTTTTTGAAACTCAAATGATATAATTTTTCAATATTTTTCAAGGGACCACTTCTGCCCATGTGCGCTAAATCTTCACAATATTTTCATCTTTCATTTAATTAGTATGTCATATGTTGATTCTTTTTGCTAAACTTAGTCAAAAAGAGTAAAGTTTGGCTTTTGAAAAACTAATACACCCTATAAGATAGAATCGAATTGAAGGAGTAATAACCTGAGATGGTTATAATTATTTTTTAATACATAGGAAATAGAAGTAAACTAATATGAAGTGACATAATTTTTTTATGGGCAGTTTAATATGATTAGATGTAAAAGGGTCTCACTTACGCATGACGCATTTGTATGCCTAGACTTCTACGTTATACTTTGCTGCCATAGTTTAAAATTTGAAAAAATATTATCGGATATCTATAAATAAATTTAGTAGTAATTTAGTAATATCATTTTTGTGTAACCCACAAATTGGACTTTATAGGATAGTATATTTTTATTATATTTTTCAGAATGCAGAGTAAGCTCTTTATTACTCCTAACCGACAATGTACGTTAATATGTTTGGAAAACTGAATTCAACTATAATTTACTATGCTCTTAGATATTTTTGTTCCATACTTTTGGTGTCTCAAGTTCATTT
Organism: Lolium rigidum; assembly: GCF_022539505.1. NCBI lineage: Eukaryota > Viridiplantae > Streptophyta > Magnoliopsida > Poales > Poaceae > Lolium > Lolium rigidum. Next base: position 129,373,427 of record NC_061511.1, read on the forward strand.
CTTTCGTAGATTTATTTAGTTCCATTTTCTGTTCGCGTCCAACAATTTTTTGTGCTGATTCTTTATCTATTTTCCTATTTTCTTCCTCGTTTGAACAATTCATAATTCCAAATTGCTCATAATTTGACTTTTGATCTTTTTATGGTTTTGACGCTATTTTTAATCCTCATTCTTTCTATTGACATTATTCTTTTTTATGAAATATACATCTGTTGCCCTATTTTTAAATCTTAGTTTGGTTATTTTCCCCAATATTTTAATACATACTACTTGTATTTTATCAAACCATTTTCTCTCATTTGTTAAGCACATGCTCCTGTTCACCTAGTAATATACCTTTGTCAATGGTCGGGTCAATGTAATAGTAAATCATGCATGAACGAAAAGCAAGAACAAATCACGTACCAGCCACACTCGACTCTGTTAGAGTTGTAATATGTTTCCTATACGTATTAGTCATCCGTGTTACTGTATGCCACGGTGAGGGCTTTTCTCACCTAATATAAACACGTAACCGAGGCCCGATTAGGCCATCGTTCCACCAAAAAACTAACATGGTATCAGAGCTCCTTCTTCCACGACGTCTTGCGTAGATCCGTTTCCACGAAAAACCTTCCCGGCCGTGATCTCGTCGCTGCCGTAGGACCCCGACGAAACCTCCCCGTCGTGACCCTCTGCTTGGTCGCCGCGGCAGGACCTGAGAACCGGCCGCGATCTCTGCTTGATCGCTGCTGCCATACAAGGAAACCAACGAACCAGACAATCGTCCGGCCGCAATCTTTGCCTGATTGCTGCTGCAGGAAAGGAAACTAACGTCCAGAAAAAGACCCGGCCACGATCCTTGCCCAGGATCGCTGCTGAAGGAACAGGAAACCACCCGGCCGTGATCTGTTGATTACTGCTGTAGGACCAAATTCACCCAGCCGCGATTCGCGCTGAAGGATCAAAACAACTCATCAATGGCTTCATCGTCTTCGGCTTCTGCTATGGCGAGTTTGGGGTCAGCCCTTGGTGCCCCTCCCACAGAAAAATTGACCCGAGACAACCATCTGTTTTGGAAGATACAGGTTCTTCCGGCTCTCCGCGGAGCGCAGGTTATGGGGCTGCTTGATGGCTCCGACAAAGCTCCGGCGAAACATCTTGAGGTAGAAGATTCAGAGAAGGTGAAAAAAAGTGTGTCCAATCCAGCCTACGAGGTTTGGCTTGCGCGAGATCAAACAGTTCTGGGATATCTGGTTAAAGGCATGTCGCCGGATCTCCTGGCTCAGGTAGTTGGCCTTGAGCACACTTCTGAAGTCTGGGCTACGGTGGAGGATATTTTTTCCTCGCAATCCCGCGCCAAGGTAAACATGCTGCGAGGAGCTCTCTCAAACACAAAGAAACTTGATCATACAGCAACTCAGTACATTGCCAAGATGAAGGGGTTTGTGTCAGAATTGGCAGCCGCCGGAAAACATGTTGATGACGACGAACTCAAGGGATACATACTCAATGGTCTAGATGGTGATTACAACCCTCTTGTTGCATCAATCAATGCAGTTCCTTCCACCACTCTCAATGATTTGTGTGCACAGTTACAAGCTTATGAGTCTCGTCAGTTGATGTTGTCTGGACAGAATATTGGGTCATTTCAGACTTCTGCCAATAATGCCTCACGTCGCCCCTACTACTCTAATCGTCCGCCCTCCCCTCCACGTGGTGGCAATGGTCGTCAAGGTGGTGGCTATGGACGCCAAGATCAAGAGCGTCGTGATGGTGGTGACTATCGGCGCCGCGAGGATGGTGACTATCGGCGCCGTGATGATAATGGCTATAGGCGCCAAGAGCGTTATGATGGTGATAACCGTGGCAGGGCTAACGGTCGCTATGATGGCCAAGGCCAAGGTCGTGGTCCTCCACAAGGAGGTCGTGGTCGTGGCCGCGCTCCCTCCCCCTATCAAGATGTGGAATGCCAGATTTGCAAGAAGCACGGTCACCCCGCCAATGAATGTTGGTGGCGTTATGCTGACAAAGATGATAATAATTCTCGCACTAAGGAGAAGGGAGCATATGGTGTTGACACAAACTGGTACATGGATAGTGGTGCTACAGATCATATCACTAGCGAACTGAGTAAGCTGCACACTCATGACACCTACAGGGGGCGTGATCAAGTACACAATGTCGGTGGTCAAGGTATGAATATTCAGCATATTGGTCATTCATTATTGCACACCCCTCATAGCTCCCTTCACCTCCGCAATATCTTACAGGTTCCTAGTGCTTCAAAAAAATTGTTATCTACTCACAAAATTGCCCTAGATAATAATGCCTTTGTTGAATTCCACCCTTTCTTCTTTTTGATCAAGGACCAGGCCACGCAGGAAATAATGTTTAGAGGTCCCTGCCATGGTGGTCTCTACCCTCTTGTACCTGTCTCCACAAGGTCCACGGGGTCATCCAAGCACGCCTTCATCACCACTAAGCCTTCTTCATCTACATGGCATCGTCGTCCAGGGCATCCTTCGTCTTTTATCGTTCAACAAGTTCTTAGGAAAAATAATATTCCCTTTACACCTAAAATAAATCCTTACATATGTGATCCGTGTCAGCAAGCTAAGAGCCATCAGTTACCCTATCCCATCTCCACTAGTATGTCTACTGTTCCCTTGGAACAAGTCTTTTCTGATGTATGGGGTCCTGCTCCTGCTTCTGTTGGCAAACACCTATATTATGTAAGCTTCATCGATGATTTTAGCAAGTTTACTTGGATATATTTGCTCAAAAAGCGTTCTGATGTTTATCAAGTTTTTCTCAACTTCCAACAACTTGTTGAACGTAAGTTTGGTCGCAAAAATATTACCATGCAAACTGATTGGGGTGGTGAATATGAAAAACTACATGGTTTCTTTCAAAGAGTTGGTATTACACATCATGTATCTTGCCCCCATGCTCACCAACAAAATGGTTCGGCTGAGCGTAAACATCGTCATATTGTTGATGTTGGTCTTGCTTTGCTTGCAAATGCTTCTATGCCATTAAAATTTTGGGATGAAGCCTTCCTCACCGCCACCTTTCTCATAAACTTGCTTCCTTCTAAGGTGCTAAATTACGCGTCTCCCGTTGAGGAACTTCTTAATGTCACACCAAATTATGACTCTCTTCGTGTTTTTGGGTGTGCGTGTTGGCCAAATCTTCGCCCTTACAAAGCTCGCAAACTTGCGTTTCGTTCTAAACGTTGTGTTTTCCTTGGATATAGCCCGCTTCACAAAGGAGTCAAATGTTTAGATATATCCACCGGGCGTGTCTATATATCCCGTGACGTTGTTTTCGATGAAAACGTCTTTCCTTTTCACTCCCTTCATCCTAATGCCGATTCCCGACTCCGTGATGAGATTTTACTTTTCTCATCCATTGCATCTGATCATGGGAGTGTGCAAAATAATGATGATCATATGCCTGTTATTCCTATCACTAATCCTCCGCAGGTTATCATCAATGATGGGAACAACAATGTTGAAGAAAACAACAGCAGTGGAGAAACTAGCAGTGGCAGTGAAAATAATGAAGAAAACGGTGACGAAAATGGTGCAAATACGGAAGAATCCTCCCGTCCCACGCCGCATGCAGAACAGCGACCAGAACGGCAGTCGCGCACTGCGTCGTCACCTGCCTTCCATCAGCAGCAGGGCGCTACGTCGCCTCTCTCCCTGGCGGGTCGCGCGCCAGACGACAGCATGCACGAAAGCAGCGGGAGTGAAGCCTCCTCTCGCCATGCAACGTCTGCCAATGACAGGTCAAGTGGGAGCAACGATTCTCAACATGCACATGCAGATGTTAATAGTGACGGGCCAAGCAATGATGATGAAAATTATTTGTCCAGCTCCACTTCAGGATCATCGGCGGATGAGCATCATGTGCCTCCTCCTGCTGCTGAACCTAGAACAAGGCTGCAAAAAGGTATAAGAAATCCCAAAGTTTACACCGACGGCACTATTCGATATGGCTTGCTTACCTCTACAGGAGAACCCAATAACCTTGATGAAGCCCTTACTGATGAAAATTGGAGACATGCCATGGAAGAAGAATATGGTGCACTCATGAAAAATAAAACATGGCATCTAGTTCCACCTAGCTCTAACAAAAATTTAATTGATTGCAAATAGATATATCGAATAAAGAAAAATGCAGATGGTACTGTTGAGAGATACAAAGCTCGGTTAGTTGCAAAAGGCTTCAAGCAACGGTATGGCATTGATTATGAAGATACTTTTAGTCCTGTTGTTAAAGCTGCTACCATTAGACTTGTGTTAGCAATCTCAGTTTCAAGGGGATGGAGTCTACGACAGTTGGACGTCAAGAACGCGTTTTTACATGGTGTTCTGGAAGAAGAGGTTTATATGAAACAACCACCTGGTTTTGAAAATCCTCACGCTCCGCATCATATTGCAAACTTGACAAAGCTCTTTATGGTCTGAAACAAGCCCCTCGTGCCTGGTATTCTCGTCTTAGCTCCAAATTAAATGAGCTTGGCTTTATGCCTTCCAAGGCAGATACTTCACTATTTCTCTATAACAAGTCAGGTATCACTATATTTGTGCTGATCTATGTGGATGATATTATTGTGACTAGTTCTTCAAATCAGGCTATCTCAGCTTTGCTTAAGGATTTGAATGAAAACTTTGCACTCAAGGACTTAGGTGACTTGCACTTCTTTTTGGGCATTGAAGTGAAGAAATATTCACGTGGATTAGTTCTAAGTCAAGAAAAATATGTTGCTGATCTACTTAGAAGAGTTGGTATGAGTAAATGCACAACATGTCCTACACCATTGTCTACCAGTGAAAGTCTATCCTTGACCGATGGGACTCCTCTAGGGCCTGAAGATAGTACTGAGTATAGAAGCATAGTTGGTGCACTACAATACTTGACATTGACACGGCCTGATTTATGCTTCTCAGTAAATAAAATATACCAATATCTTCATGCACCCACAACCACTCATTGGACGGCTGCAAAGAGGATACTACGTTACGTCAAAGGTACCTTGAAGGTTGGTCTCACATTGCAGAAGTCATCATCTACTCTTCTTAGTGCTTTTTCAGATGCGGATCGGGCAGGTTGTCTTGATGATAGACGCTCTACGGGAGGATTTGCTTGTCTTTTTTGGTCCCAACTTAATTTCTTGGAGTGCCGAGAAAACAAGCCACAATATCTCGCTCTAGCACCGAGCAGAATATAAGGCTATTGCCAATGCAACAACTGAGTTGATTTGGGTTGAAGCTTTGATTAGAGAACTTGGAGTCACTCTTAAAGAAAGACCATCTCTCTGGTGTGATAATCTTGGTGCTACGTATTTATCAGTAAATCATGTGTTCCATGCTCGTACTAAGCACATTGAAGTTGACTATCACTTTGTTAGAGAAAGAGTTGCAGACAAGTTGCTTGACATCAAGTTCATCTCCAATAAAGATCAGGTCGCAGATGGTTTTACAAAGGTCTTACCTGTAAAAAAAATGAATGAGTTTAAGCGTAATCTAAACCTCTCAGAAGGTTAGATTAAGGGGGGCTGTTAGAGTTGTAATATGTTTCCTATACGTATTAGTCATCCGTGTTACTGTATGCCACGGTGAGGGCTTTTCTCACCTAATATAAACACGTAACCGAGGCCCGATTAGGCCACCGTTCCACCAAAAAACTAACAGACTCTACATATCTCTCTTGTGAAAAGCAAGTAAGAAAATCTTCTTTCTACTTCCAGAAGTGAGTCAACTCAATCCAATCTCAATTTCATTGGCTCTCGCGTGAATCTCCAAAGCATGCCAGACCATGCTCTTCGAGGCGAGACTTGACCTAGGCGGGACACACGCTGGAGCCATGAACATGTCGTTGCCCACCAGCGAGGCCGCAAGTCTGACGCGTTGCCAGCAGGTGGACCTGCAGCTGCAGAAGGGGTTGCAATAGGATGGAGACAGTGGTGTTCCAGCACAAGAAGGCAAGCCGCTAGCAATAAGTTCTATCTTGAGAATAAATAAATCGTTAGGGCTACAGGATGTGGAGCTATTGGAAAGGAGCAAGTAGCTTCCAGAATATGCATGTGTGCAGGGGAGAGCGGGAATGGCCAGGGTGTTTGTTTAGGCTTTTTTGGGTTTTTTGGCTTTGGCTTATGAGCCAAAACCAAAAAGCCCAAACAAATATTCTCTAAGTAGCGAATCTAGCTTTTTACAGCTGTTCGATCTACCTGAGCTTGGCATGATGAAGGGTGAATCTCAATATATGCAAAAAAAAATCAACGGTTAAAAGTGATTGTATGTTGCCTGACGAAAATCGAGAGTGGAACTGAAATTCAAATTTCAAAACTGCTGCATTATAGTAGTAGAGATAGAGATAGAGATAAGGTCGACCAACAGAACACACATTGTATTTACTACTCGTCCTCATCTGTCGCTAGTACTTGACCTACCTTCCTCCTCCTGATCTTCCTCCCTGTATAAATAGTTGCTAAATCACCGCTACATCCATTTGAAGTTACCAGCATCATATCACATTCATGGACAGCTCAAGGGCATCCATCTATATGCACAAACTAGCTCACACCATTCTGCCAATGTTTTGAACATATAGGCACGGAAGGTACGGGGAATGAATGAGACACGAGTGAGATGAGATTTGTCACTATTTCATCCAATTCCACCATGGACGGCGGCGATTTACACAAAAATAACCTAAAAGTGGAAGAAAAGCACAGACTAACCCTCCGGCGAAACTATTTCACCAATCTAACCCTTTTGTGTGGCGCCCCTTCCAAGGGCGCCACACAAGCCCATGTGGCTCCCCTCCTGCCGGCGCCACACACCCAGCCGACGTGGCGCCATCGACGCTGAGCTGGTGCGCCCGTCCGACGTGGCAGCATGTGTGGCGCCCCTCCCAACGGCGCCACACATGCACTTGGAATCCCCCAAAACATGCTCGTGAGACAATTCCTCTGGGACTTAGCCGTTTTGCGAGGCTCGATGTGTGGCGCCGATGCCACGGGCGCCACACTAGCCTGTGTGGCGCCGATGCCACGGGCGCCACACATCCACTTAAGTGTGGCGCCCGCGCCCAGCCCGACCCTTCTTTCTTCTTTCTCTTCCTCTCTCCTTCTCCTCCCCAACCGCCGCCGCCGCACGCCTCCCCTTCGCCCCCCCACCAAATCAACCAAGGAATCATCAGATCTATCCGGCCAACTCCTTCCTCCTCCATTCCTCAAGGTATTCCCCTTCGATTCCCTCTGATTCATCCAATAGTGTTGGTGGATTTGGTAGATTTGGGTATGAACCCTAGATTTGGTAGATTTCTTGGATTTGGATATGTAGAAATTTATGTTGGTGGAATCTACATTGTAGTATATGTGTTTGAACCAAAGATTTGTTGGAGCCCTAGATATGAAATTTTACATGTATGTGTTGAAATCCTATGTATGTATGTGTTGAAATGTCTAATATTTGCCTAGCAAATGCATTCAAATTTGTTACATATGCCTAGCAAATGCATTCAAATTTGTTACATATGCCTAGCAAATGCCTATTCAAACTTGTTGCACTCAAATGTGTGTATGTATGGGTGATTCGAAAGTTAGATATATTGTCTTACATATGCATTCATATGTGTGATGTATTTGGATATGAACTCTCATGTATTTGGATATTCTCATGTATGTGTTGCTCATTTTTGTTAGTGGAATGACTCATAACATGGTTGTGTAAACATGTAGGATGGTGTGGCTTCTGGATGAAGAGTACGACAGGGAGCACCGGGCTGTTCATATGACGGAGAGGGAAACGGATCTTCACCCTTTGAAGATTCGTTACCATGGCACACCGGATATACCTTATGACGAGAGGTACACGGAGTTCATCCGGCCTACCGGTCTTATGCCGTTCATATCCCTTGTAAGCCGTGGGGGGCCACACATGAACCCCTCGGCACTCACCGCCCTTGTCGACCGGTGGAGGCCGGAGACTCACACCTTCCACTTGAGGGCCGGCGAGATGGCCCCTACTCTGCGGGATGTTTCCATGATCCTTGCACTACCTATTCGGGGCGAGCCACTGTGTATGAACACAGCTTCTGATGGGTGGCGCGGACAGATGGAGGACCTTATTGGCAGGGCTCCTCCGGCGCCAGCAAATCCAAAGGAGAGAGTTCCCGCCGGCGCGTCTTTCTCTTGGATCAGGACTAACTTTGGAGAATGCCCGATAGAGGCCGACGAGGACACTCGGAGGACGTACGCCCGCGTGTACTTATGGTACATGATTTCCAGGACTCTCTTTCCTGACAGTGGGGGTAAGCTGGCCCATTGGTGTTGGCCGAAGGCGCTTACGGTGTTGGACGCACGGTGGAGTTGGGGAACGGCGGCACTTGCCTACCTCTACCGGCAGGTGATGATTTGTTCTATGTACTATTTTCCTATAGTAGTGCGCTACACAAAGTAGTAACCAAATATCTTATGTACGCGAGTTGGACGAAGCTTGTCGCGGGATCGGGAGCAAGACCGGGAGCGGCGGTATTGGTGGATGCATGCTCCTACTTTCCGTATGGAGCTGGGACAGCCTATCGGTTGGGCGTCCCGGGGTACTCAACGAGACGCCATGGCCTCATTTCCCTCACTTTCCCGATCGGGAGCCCACTTGGGCATACCTTTGGGACAATGTCTCGGAGATGACGAGCGATCCAATGGTCATGTACGGGCAGTACACACTGCGGAGTTGGACACTCTTACCGCTGAGCAGTGTAACCGATCATTGCGGAGTTGCAATCCTAGTTTTGATTGATTCTACTAGCATGTTCTAAATAAGCGTATGTCTGCGGGTGGAATGGGAGCCATATGGTAGCTACTACCATATTGGCGCGGGGATGGCTGACCTGAACCCCAAGTGCACGGAGGAGGCGCGGTTACGGCGTATGCGCTGCCCACTCATATGCATGTGGCTTGTTGAACACCACCGGCCGCAAAGAGTGATGAGACAGGTTTGGGTCAGTATCGGAGTGCCCACCAATGTGGCAAGACACGGACAAGGCGCTTCATAGGTAAACTTCGGAATCATGCGATGGAAGATTCTTGATAGAAGAGGTACAAACTAACTTGTTGATTCTTGCGGGCTTGATAGGCAGCGGCGAGAGGAAGATCACAAATTGGCCGAGTCCATCATAGCGGCCACATCGCAGCGTTCCAACACTGCTTGGAAGCGGCACGGAATGATGGCCCTGAGCAGATTGTGCCTCACGACTTCACCGCTTTCAACAACTACCTCGAGTGGTTCCATCAGAACACGCGTATCGAGTTAGTGAAGCGCGCGTATCGTGAAGAGATCTTGGACGACCCCATCCGGTTCGATGAGGTTGGGCAAAGCCGGCACGACACTTTTGCTCGCGAGAGGGAGATCGACTTCTATTGCTTCCGAGCTGAACTTCGTGGTAATGGATTCTCTCACTAACTAGTACATCATCTAGATTGCCATGTGCTCGCTTAAATTGTGTATGCTATGTTTGTCACGGCGGGAGGAGATCCAAAAACAGCCGAGGACTGCGAGGTTATGTGGGAGCGGAGCGGGAGAGATGAAAAGCCTGTCGGACCGTTGCGGAATTTCATTAAGGTATGATCACCAACTTTGAATGTACACTATTATGTTCTGGTGGCTTTGTAACCATGAGTTCCATGACGCGAGACACCGCACGAAAGATGCGGCGGTTAGCGAACTTGCTAGGTTGCCGCGAAGGCGAAATCCCTACATCCTCCTCTTCGAAGAACAGGTATGGACTATTTTGTTGCTTCGTGAAACATGTTCTTACTAATTTCAACTTTTGTAATCTCATGTGTTCATGTTTGTGAAGATTCCTCCCGAGGACGACCTAATTCCGAGTCAAGGCATACTTCCGAAGCGTACCTCCAAGCAACGGTCAGCTTACCGAGTTGAAGCCAAGGGGCAAGGCTCCAAACCGGTACACTCCGGAAGATTATGTCAACCGAGGAAAGAAGGTTGTCACCGAGGAGGATGACGGGCGGCCGCGGAGATCAGCTATGTCGAGGATGAGGAACGACGAGCCGTTCTCTTCGGATGAGGAGGAGGAGGAGGAGCGGCGGGGAGGAGCGGCGGGAGGAGGAGCAGGAGCAGCGGGAGCAGCGGCAACAACAGCCAAGGCAGCGGACGAAGAGGATGGCCGTCCGGAAGCAGCCCACGAGGACGGCACGTCGAGGACGCTACTAGGATGTGCTACGTGTTGTTACGAACTCTATATTCATAAGTATCGATTTGTGAACCCTATGTCATTTCGAACCATGGTCTGTAATGCTACTTGTTGTTTGAATCTACGTGCTACAATGTGACCTATGAAGTGTTATATGTGTATGTCATGAAATTGCTACTTGTATGTCATGAAATTGAACTGTTGGAGTTTGGTAGGATTTTTCAGGTTTTTAACACAAGTCAGTGTGTGGCGCCCTTCACAGTGGCGCCACACTGCACTGTGTGGCGCCCACGGTATCGGCGCCACACATGCCAACCTATATCAACTATTGGGTCGAAAACATCCAGGGGCTTCGGACGATAAGTCCTTAGCCGTTTTCGCGAGCCTCTATGTGTGGCGCCCGTGGCATCGGCGCCACACGAGGCTAGTGTGGCGCCCGTGGCATCGGCGCCACACATCGAGCCTCGCAAAACGGCTAAGTCCCGGAGGAATTGTCTCACGGTATGTTTTGGGGGATTCCAAGTGCATGTGTGGCGCCGTTGGGAGGGCGCCACACATGCTGCCACGTCGGACGGGCGCACCGGCTCGGCGTCGATGGGGCCACGTCGGCTGGGTGTGTGGCGCCGGCAGGAGGGGAGCCACATGGGCACATGTGGCGCCCGTGGGAGGGGCGCCACACAAAAGGGTTAGATTGGTGAAATAGTTTCGCCGGAGGGTCAGTCTGTGCTTTTCTTCCACTTTTGGGTTATTTTTGTGTAAATCGCCCATGGACGGCACCCCGGGTTTCCCCGCCGAACAATGCGTTGCAGCTTGCCCCAACTCCCAAGCATATGCTCGCGTAGCAGCCCTTGGTTGCTAGCTATTAAATAAACTTATGCAGCGCATGCACATGCATCGTAGTACCACTCAAAGCATGTGAACTGTGAACGAGAGAAACTGCACCGCTAATGACTAGCAAGTAAAGATTAGCCGATTAGGACATATGGATGATAAGTAGTTATGATAGAGTATCAGTACGGCTTGATTCTAAGGCTGATGTTCACACAGTAGGCTAGTGCAATCGTCAGGAAACAAGCGACTTAGAGCATCCACAACCGCGTCTATTAAACGGCGTCCCACACAAGTGCCTAACAGATTGTCTGGGGTCGTTGACACGGGTTTTCGTTTTTAGGGAACACCTTCCCAGCCACGTTCTCTAAAATGGCCGTTCAGCTAGGGTTTATTATTTTTTCAAGTTTCAACCGTGATTGCAAAATAAATAGTGTAAAAAAAATAGTCTAGTATACTACTTCCTTCGTTCCTAGATATAGGCCATATAGTTTTTTAAGAAAATTCCAAATATAAGATTCATCGCATTACCCCATTTGTATGGATAATATTTTTAGGAATTTTATTAGGTTTACTTATCTTACGCAAAGTCCTCTATTAGCTCACCGCAATTGCCTAGGTTTAATCCTAGTCAAACATGGTGTAAATTTTCCTAAATATGCATTTTTTAATTTTCGTGCCAAAAACTATATGGCTTATATTTAGAAACGGATGGAGTAATAAATAGTGTAGCCCACAAATAAATACTTTTACAGTAAAAAATGATAGAAACAAAATAAGTAAAATCATCCTGAAATATGGCACCAAGGTGCTAGGAGTAGCACACCAGTCTGCTTCTGACAACGTGAACAAGTCGCTCACCCCACCGGTGGTGCTTCCAATAGGAGACGATGAACAACATAATACCGATGTCAACATGCTCATTGTCAACATGATTGTAGCCGACCATATAGCAACCACTGGAAAAAAGATAATCTGGAATGTGTTGACTTAAATCACGAGGAACATATAAGAAGAAAAAAAGATAATCTGAAATGTGTTGACTTAAATCATCTGCATGTGAAGCATGGAGCAATGTTTAAAATAGAATGCTGCTGACAATTGAAACAACAAACTCAAAAAAGGTAGAAGCATGGTTCTTTTTATTCAAACTTTCAGGTAGAAATATATACATGCTTTGGAGCATGAGTGTTATACTATCTCAATATAACTAGTACCACGTAGAAGCTTCTAAGCCTGGAGCATACTAGTAGTATGAGGCCAATATTTAAATTACAATGTTGTGGAAAATATAAATACCAAAAAAAAGGAGAAACATGGTAGACTGAAGAAAAAAATACAACGTACATAGCAAGCACAGATATTGTGAAGCAGGGTCGTCGACAAACACGTGCGAGCTGGGCGGCTGTACTAGGCCCCCCAAAAATTGGGGCCCCCAGTCTTGCTAAGTACTGTGAGCTAGAGCGGCCGTCCCGCTTTAATTTTTCGGATTCTGCGTAGTATATTTCGGAGATCAAGGAGGAAGTTGTAGGCGCCGCCATGGAAGAGCCGTGTGTTCTTGGTCGTCATGTAGAACTAGAAGAAGATAGAACGATGACGGAAAGAGACATTGGCCTTCTGGGCCATGTTTCGTTGACAGTGGAACGTAAGGAAATTGGCCTGCCTAGTGTTGGGGTGAGCCGGTGACTAAAAAAAGAAGCAAAAGCTAGAATGTGGTTTCTAGAAGAAAACAACGTGTATGTGTGGAGCTAGAGACAAAAAAAAATCTAGAGGAAGTGACCCCATTGCTTACAACTAATTATTTTGAGCATTAACAGTCTTTCACATACTACACATAAGTTGCATTTTTAAGCTATATAATTAAATAAAAACATGTGTTGATTGTTTAATTTTTCATATATAGGCTCGATTTTACATTTCGCACACGGGTCCCAAATTTCTGGAGACGGACCTGTCGTGAAGAGAAAACATTAGTGCATGATAAATCATCTATATGTGAAGCGTAGGAATTGCATATACCCTTCCATGTGCAGTATCAAATATTAGAAGTTGCGGGACGGTGGGAGAGCAGAGCCGGCGGTAGCAGATCGACGATTTGGGAAAGGAACCAACTAACCGTTATTTTGGGAAGGAGGTAAATGGACGGAAATTTATGGACGAAGGTGGTCAACATGCCAGATTAATGGACTCGGTTTTTTCTTCCATATACGTGAGAACGTTTGATGCATGCAGCCACCCGATGGTATAGGCATGGATGGCATCGGATCGGTCCGATGTTTTGCTTTCCATCAGGCTATGATTGGTAGTGTTAAATCCCTGGGCAATTGAAGGAAGCTATGCCCCTGAACATGAGCACAGACAGTGACAGAGTGACTAATGTAGAGGGGAATAAATAGCTGAAAACCGGTGAAACAGATATCAGATAAAATAGATTTCTCTTTTGCACCCTGCTTCAGTACTTCCCTTAACCGAAGTTGAGCGGTTATATTACGTTTTTTTCCTATGTTGAATCCACCGAAACCCGTCCGCCAAAACCCATATACAGCCCTTATATACTTTTTTTTTTATACTTCAGCCCTTATATACTTGTCGGCATAGAAACGGTATCTATACCCTTTTATATGTGGTGCCTTTTCGATAAACATTGCGTCACACACGCACGTGACGGTATGAGTACGCCCATACGTACGGGATTTGCTCATGCAAGATAGCGCGGGCCATACGGGGCTCTACAGGGTTGTACGTACATATCAGATTAGGTGATTTTACGATCATGCCCCCGCTTATGAAGGGGTATGAAAAGATCATCACCGTCCTTGTTTTGAGGCGCCTATAGTTTTGCCGAGGAGCACCAGAGCAGAAGTGCGCTTGCATGCGTGTGCATATATATGAGCCTGCAAAAATCAATAAATGGACGAACTAATGCCATAGTGAAATAACATAAACGAGTGATACAATAGAAATGGTGCCCAGACATATTCCAAGATCCCCTACAAACATGTGAACACAACCCCGGCAAGAAACTTAATTCCGCGTCAGATTTAGTTATCATGGACAATACAAAAGATGAGGTTGATCCACAATTGCAGACCACGGCTGCGCTGAGGAAGCGGAGAGAGCCCACCTCAAATCTTGTTAATGAAGGAGAAAATGGATCAGCTCGCTGTGGTTTGGGTTTGGCCGACAGGACGTCGAGAGCTGACCACCGTCTGCTGGTACTGAAAAGTTAAGAGACTGGGTTGGGGGAGATAGATTTGGATCAAGCAAATAAATTGCAGAATTACAAAGGAAGAACATTTACAATTAGCGCATCTGATGATAACTAAAGAATAATGAACCACATGAATCGATTTGATTCCAAGTTTCCGAGGAAAACAGGAAAATATGAAATCGCCTGTACAGGGTTGAACTCCTGCCGTGGGCACATCAAGAACATGAGATGTGTGGGGCAAGAGAAAGTTCCGCACTGCGTCGGGCGGACGATGACAGCGACCACCGATCGGCGCCGCCTTCCCGTCCCGATCATGATGATCTGCTACATGTGACATCACCGTCGGAGATGACCACCAAATGGCGGGGGATGACACCGATAGCACGAAGGGTACAACTGGGACACAGACGCGTCGATGGTGACGACAGGTTCGTCCATGATATTCCTGGAGTCACTTTGGCATGCAGGGTTTCTACTTCTGTGAGAGGCGACGCAGGTGGAACTCGGAAGCACATGGACCGCGCACCCTGTCCTCATGTCCGGAGGCAGCCGCCGAGGCGGCCAGGGGACGCGGTGGGTTGTTGGTTTCTCGAGACGATGGAGGGGTTGACACGGCGGCATCTTCCAATGGAGACGCCATGGGTCGTGTTGTACTGTCAGCTCAATCGAAGGAATTGAAACTAGGGTTGGTTGGATAGACATAGGGTTTATAGGAAGAGCCCCTCATGGAAGAGTAGACGGAACATGGAGAACGAAAGGCGGTAACTGAAGGTTGGGTGACCGTTCAAATACAAACCGTAATAGGAGGAGAGGCATTACAATTTCTCTTCGGGCGCATGGAATCAGGAATGAATACATGGATGACTCGAGGAGAGGCATTGCCAAGGGGTGGGATAATGTCGTCGTGGTGAATATACAGATGCCATGGGATGACTTAAGTTGGGGCCGAATATGCGCTAGAGGATTCGGGGAGGGTTTTGGTAACAAGGGAAATGATTTTGGAAGAAACTCTGGTATAGATTGATGAACTTGGCCCTTGGCCAGAGGTTGAAGAACGTACGGACTACAAGGTGAACACCTATATCCTGCTCTACTTCTCCCTACTAAGCACCAACGATCCATCCCCCGCAGGGGTGTGCCCCCTCTCCTTATATAGGGGAGAGGGTGGCTTATAAGGGAAGAAACCCTAATGGCATCTTTGATGAGCTAAGCTACTTTATAAAGCTTCTTTTGTCTCAATGACACCGGTCATGTCTTTAATCAGGGAGCGATGACCTCTTCCGGTAGCTTTTACGTCACCTTCTACTTTGGCTTCAGAGTTTCGATTAAAGCTGATGTGCTTCGCTCATCTTTGTCCTCTAGTCTTTATGGAATCTTTGACCAGAATGCCGACATGCTACAGTTGAGCTCCTGCCGGTACTCCAGCTTCTTCTCTAGTTAACCGCATTCTGGTATACCCCTCCTGGGATACCGGTATAGTTTCACTAGGCTGTAAACAGCTTAACTTGGTTATCCGGATTAATCCTTAAGCCGGTATCTTGATAGCTGAAACAGGGCAAGTTTGCCATGTCTTTGGCCTACCGGGGGGCATCCCCCAAACATTAGTCCCCAAAGCTGGTATAGTCCGGCGGATTCTATCCGACGGACCATGCCAGTTTCCCATCTCAAACGTACCGGATTAATCCTTCCGGTTTCAAGTTAAAACTCTCCGGCGTCTCTGCCGGAACCACTGCAACATACCGTTCTCAACAAAACCTTCCGGTATCTTTTTCCGGTAGCTTTTCCATTAAATCCTCCTCGGCGAAGTCGAGAATATGTTGGAAGTCGTGCCCGTCAGAGACATGCGCACTGTTTCTGACGCTCTAGTGTCAGGGGTCAAATCCTTCGACTCCCGCGCGCGCAGTTAATGTTCCGCACCGGATCCTCGCAGCCGTACCGGATCCTTGCAACCTCTGTGTGGCACCTTTGCGCGTCGCGTGTAACTTCGCGCCAGGTGGCGGCCCACGGGCAAAGCGGAGCGGGCCTGGCCGCGCCGTGGCCCACGAACTCCTTTGCTATAAAGGGCGCGACGGTTCTCTTCCGTCCCCCACTCTTTCACTCTCACATCGAACCTCCAGTGCTCCAGCGCCTAGAGAACTTCAAGCCCTCTGCGCCGCTGTTTGTCGTCGAGCCCTAGCTCTCCGGCGAACCTCTGCAGGAGCACGCAGAGGGGCTTCCTCGTCCATCTTCGTCAAGATCCACTTCTTCCTTGATACTGGAGCACGGCACGGCGTCCTCAGCAACCTCTCCGCTCGCCGCCGCCGCTGCTCTCCTTGACAAGCTCCGGCGCATCCCTGGGCCATCCAACACCGAGGATCTCCGCCGCCGCTCTCTGGTTAGCTCCCTTGGCTTGGTTCACTTCCCCCTTTGCAACATTGTTCTTGGGTCCGGTAGGTATTTATTCCTCCCTTTTCCTTTGTTTTTCTCCCTATCGTAGATCTTCGCGAAGAGATAGGTTTGGGGAAACCTGTTTTTAGTTAGCTTCCGCACTTAGCGAAAACATGTCGTCCGAAGACTCCCTTTCGGAGCCTTCTGCCAGCAACCGGCAGAGCGAAATCCCGGAGATTTCATCCGGAGAAGAAGCTCCGGTGGATCAACCTGAAGATGGGCTTGAGGAGGACCTCGCCCAGCCCGAAGAAGAGGCCGGTAGCTCTGGTCAAGCTACCGGTGACCAAGGAAGACACGCCGGCAGTTCAAGCCAGGGTGCCGCTGCCAACTCTGCCGGAATAGATCTGGATTCATATACACGCGGAGCTTGGATGGGCTCTGATGTGACTCAAGCCGAAATTGACTGGCTCTACAGGTCTAGAAGAATTCCGGAGGAGGTGTGGTGCCGGATTCCTGGCAAGGAACGCCAACCTGAGCCCGAGCCCGGAGAATATGTTGTCTTTGCCGCCCATTTTGAGCGCGGCCTAGGCCTCCCAGTGTCGGATTTCTTCCGACACTTCTTAGATTTGTACGAGCTCCAGCCCCACCATCTTCCGGGCAACGCCGTATTCTATCTTTCTTCCTTTACCGCTTTCATGGAGGGATACGCCGGTATCACTCCTTCTGTTGATAATTTTTCTTATTTCTACAATCTGCGGAAGAATTTGATCCAAGATCGGAAACTTTCGCTTCCCAAACCCTTCGTCCGATGCGGGGGGTGCATCCTTGCGCATCGCCAAGGCAGCATCTTTTTCAAGTTTTCCGGTCTGGAATCAGTCCGGACTTGGCAAAAAACCTTCTTTTATGTGCGGAACGGGGGCCCGAAAGATTTTATCAGTCTACCGGCATATGTTCCTAGGCCTCCCTCCATGCACTACCCCAAGGACGACAAGGAGTCCAGGCGGGTGGCTCTGTATGTTGAGAAGAGCAAGAAGGAGACCAACCTCAGTGCTGATGATATAATCCGGTTGTTTCTCTCACGCCGGGTCCTGCCCCTCCAGCGTCGTGCTCACAAGATGAGCCAAATGTCGGGTTTGAGGGATCCAACTAGGATCACCACTTACTCCCTAAGCCCAGCAGATTTGATCCTTAAGGCCAAGCAAATCTGCCGGAACACCCTGCGGGCTAGCGGGAAGTACGGCCTGAAGCCCTACAGCCGCTCCGATCCTCCTCCGCCCCGAGTAAGACCTCGGGATTTCCGGAAAGCTTTTTCCGGTATGCTTGTAAATCTTTGTTCTAACTTGGTTTCTTGTTGTGTTGCAGAACTTTGCCCAGATCGCCAAGGAGGAGCCGACCTCCTACGCCCCTAGCCGCCAATTTCACGAAGACGCGGACGCTGACCCGTACGTGAGGGGAAACCACAAAATGGGCCCGACGCACTTCAAGCTCCCCGGTAACTTTCCAACTCCGCCTCCGGCAAACAGTTTGGATACTGACGATGAGGTCGTTGTTCTCGAGGTATATTGTTCATCCCTTCTTCCTTATAAATCTTTTCCTCTGTAGTACCTCCTTCAGCCGATGAGAACCCTCAGGTTCACGAGCATGTGGCTCCCCTGGCGGCCGAGGTTGGCCAGGAGTTTCTGGACAATCTGGCCTCGAAGGGGCGGAAGAACAAGGCTCCAGCCGACGGCGCCGGTACCAGCGGGGCTTCCAGAGTCCGCAAGGCCCCTGCTTCCGACGCCTCTTCCGACAAAGCTCCCCCCACCAAGCGCCCCAAGAAGGCCGGGGCAAAACGCCGTCGCGAAATCCCGGTTGCCTCAGGGTAATACGCTAATGTTACTTTCTTCCGGTTTAGATTTTCACCTTGAATGTCTCATAGCTAATTCTTTTTTCTTTTTTCAGGGCTGCTCTCTCGCTTTCCAGGAGCGCCACTGGCATGAGGCCGGAAGCCTCGGAAGACGCCGCCAAGACCTCTCCTCCTCGTCCAGCAAGTCCATTGGCTCTGCTCCTGGCCACGGGTTCGGGATGTACTACAATGTTCCAAACGCAAGGGCCAAACAGAGCTAGATCAAATAACTTGGAGTTAGGAGGCTACAGTCGACGACAAGATCCGCCGCATGATGCATTCAGGCGGTCGTTACCTTCTATCTTATGTAGTTGTGTGTGATCTCGTTGTGCGTCGCTTGTAATCTCCGGCGGAGGACTTATCTGTGTGTGGACGTGGTGTGTGGGGCTTGTCGAAGCCATGAACTTGTCTTGTAAGCTGTGTTGCTACTATGGTTGTTGTATCGTTTTATCTATAAAGCCGGACCTATGGCCTTATGTTTAAAATAATTTGGAGTGGCTTACATGAGTGGATTGAGGGCTCCTTTAGTTCATAGGAATTGTGTAGGAATTGTGTAGGATTTAGATTCTATAGGATTTTTTCCTACACTAATTATTTGATTCATAGGAATATATCCTATAGGAATCTTGTAGTGCAAATCCTATAGGAAATAAACATGAGGTCATACCTCATAAAAAAATTCTTTGGCGCAATCAAAGAGAGCTCATCTTCCTATAGGATTCAACTAGGCATGCCATAGCAATCCTATCTGTTTCCTCACCTTTGTGATTTTCCTATCCAATGAATCAAAGGAGCCCTAAGATCGATTACTTAGGGTGGAAGAAGCTTCTCCCAGAAACCTAAATCTCAATTTTTTTTGGCTTATAACTAATATAGTTTGATTTAAACTCGAGTATAAGCCGGATTAAATTTGGAATCCGAGCTTCTAGGAGAAGCTGGTACAAAGAAGCTTTCCCCATAAGCCACCGTAGAAACCGTCTTGAGTTCATATATACCAGACGGTTTCAGTGTCCATCTAGGAAATATCGGACATATTAGCTAGTTATCTCTCTTCTTTTCTCAGCCTCCACCAACTAAATTGTATAGAATTGATGCACTAGCCAACTCAACTAGAAGTATGAACTAATGGAAAGAGGCTAGGTAATATATTTATTTTAACATTTTTCCTCACGTTTACTATTTTAGTCCTTAGCGCGGATTCGGTGTGTAAGCCGCATAATCTTTTTTTCAATATTGTGCGGGCAGCTCTTAACTTGAAACCTCTTAGCTTTGATACCATATAAAATTGATGCACTAGAACACTTATTCCAACAAATAGGAGGAGAAGAATGGGATTTAGGGAACGAGATGGGGGCAAATGTGTATTGGAGGAGTGATTATGAGAAACTACTTTGTCGAAAAATAATTGAATGCTAAATCTGCACTTATAACAGGACAGAGGGGGTACGCTCTTGCACTCTCGCACTCTCCATTTAGCCACGATCTAAGGTCCTCATCTCTCTCCTTAACCCCCTAATAAAACTCTCCAATATCCAATGTGGGATTTTGTAGCCATGGAAAGTATATGGAAAGGAAGAGGCATGACTTGCTTAATCTTTTGCAAAATGCTTTCGGCAAAGCTAGTGGTAGTAAAGTTTGACTAAACTTTTAGAATATTCTATCAACAAATATAATATTTTATAGATACCATACGAAAATATATTTTATTATCTATTTCATGATATTAATTTTGTATGTTGCATGTTAATTATTTTGGTAAAAGCTTAATCAAACTTAACATAGTTGATTTTCTAAAAATAATATAAAACTTAAGCTTTGAGATGGAGGTAGTAGTTGTTCTTGTGGGTGACAAATAGTACGTCCTATCTTCATGGTGCCTATTAATAAGGCGTCGTTTGCTATTTTTGGTCTATGATTAGCTTCTTTTATGATGGGCAATATAGTAATATCGAAGTGATGTCAAGTACACCATATGGTCGATGTTTGGTCTAGCGCTAGCTAAGTTAGTTATGACTCTTCCAACTAAACAAAATGCTCCCTCCGATCCAAATTAGTTAACTTTATTTTGTTTAGATATGGATGCACCTAGATGCGTTTATTGACTAAATATATTCGTACCTAGATAAAGTGAAATTAATTAATTTGAATCGAAGGGAGTATCACAATTCAACAACTGCATACTCTTGGCAGTCGGCATCCTTCTCCATGA
Source organism: Lolium rigidum (assembly GCF_022539505.1). Classification (NCBI taxonomy): domain Eukaryota; kingdom Viridiplantae; phylum Streptophyta; class Magnoliopsida; order Poales; family Poaceae; genus Lolium; species Lolium rigidum. The sequence goes on from NC_061511.1 coordinate 129,394,136, forward strand.
AATCAGAAGCTATTGTCTAGTGCTTTTGAGAGTTTTGGTTTCTTTTTCTGTCCTCGTAGTTGCAATAAAGTAGCACATTGTCTATCTCAGTATGGGCTTGGAGTAGAGATGAATGTGTTGGTTGGGAGGATGTTTCGCCTTCGGTTGTATCAGATTTGGTGGCCAGCGTTTTAGCTGCGTCCTCTGGTTAATGGAACCCCCATTCCCTTTAAGAAAAACTGCATACTCGATCGACGGTGTGTGGTTGTATGGTTCCGACGATGAACTGGACTAAAGGATTGACCAAATTTTAGTTCAAAATCGGTGGTGTGCTGGGGAGGTGAGAGCAAACAACACAATCGAATTCAAAACTGATTGGAAAGGAAAAGATATCTCCCCTAGAGCATATTAACAAAAGAAAATCCCCGAGAGAAAGGAGAAGAGCATCTCATGCTCGCTCATGCTCAACGAGATCAAGGGAAAAGGCAAAAGTTTGGACATGCACGACACACGACCGGTTGGTGGATGGATGCCACGAGAGCTCGAGAAGAAAAACAAAAATGCTTCAAGCTCGCGTACTCCTGCCGAAAGATGAAGAATCTCCCGGTTTCTTAACCACGCCGGCCGGCGTCGACGCAGGCATCCCCCTCTCCACGTCATGGCCGCTCATCTGAAATGTAGATTAACCAAAGTACGGTCGATCTTATCACCATCCATAGAGCATTGTGAGTTATCTTATCACAGCACCAATTAATTAACTCTCCAGAGTAGTTCTACGAGACACACTTTAATTTACTCGGTGTAAAGTAGTTCTCTGATCATGCACAAGCGAGCTCGTGTCTTCACTACTGGAGCAAAATCTCTCGTATTCGAGGTTGCAAACTATCTGCATAAGCGACATAAGCCTCGGCGAGTGAACTTTACTATAGCATTTCCACCTTCTAGCTACCATGATCCTGCCAATGTGCCTCAAATGTCGTCATTTCTACGCAACATAACCTGAAACTTTCGTGAAAAGAAATGTACACGGCCGGCATCAATGCATCATGCTGGTGGTGGTGGTGGTGGTGGATTCGCTAATGGAGACGCCGATTCTCCAGGACACGAAATTCCTCCCCTTTTTCCCCGGTCCAAATTCCTCTCTTCCTCGCTAAGTAATACACATCTCCATCTGAAACTACCAAGGAAGAATCAACCGAAAAACAAAATATGCCATTCCGATCGCTAACTCTAACTAAACTCATGGCAGCAGCAGTTAGCTAGGCCTGTGGCCACAAAGCGATCGAAAGGAATTTAATCCATGCGCCACCACCACGAGCTCGCAACTTTATTTGGCGCCAAAAGCAGGGACTCCGAGGTCGAAAAGGCTTAAAGAGAGCGTCGCCGCATTGCCTCCTCTCCTTTTTTCTTTTCTTCTCGCAATGGCCGTGGTGCAGGCGGCGTCGGTGCTGGGGAGCTTCCCGTTCAGGGCGGCCGTGGTCGCACTCTGCGTGCTGCTGCTCCCGCTCATCCCGTCGCCACGGGCGCCGGCGGCGGGGGAAGGGGACGGGGACGGAGGCGGGCGGCAGGCGTTGTTGGCCAAAGTGTGGGAGCTGCTGCACCTGCTCTTCGTCGGGATCGCCGTGTCGTACGGGCTTTTCAGCCGGAGGAACGACGCTGGAGGGCGGGTCGGTGTTGGTGAGAAGGATGCTGCCGCCGCGGGGAAGGCGGACGCGAGGTACGTCTCGCGGATGCTGCAGGGCGATCTCGTGTTCGACGATGATGGCGATGACCGGGTGCCGGACAGCCCCCACGGTGGCGGGGCGCGGTCTTGGAGCGCACTGCACCACCCGGAAGAGCCTGTGGTCATGGTGGCCTCCGGCGGAGGCGGCCGGAACCACGCCGCCCAGCAGGCGCCAATGTCGCTGCCCGTCCGGAGCCTCAAGCAGCAGGACTCCGGCGCCGCGGGATACGGCAATGGCGAGGCGCGTGCGCGGCCGCGCGCCCAGGAGACCGTGCTCCCTTCGCCAATCCCCTGGCGATCACGGTCCGGGAGGTTCGACGCACGGACGAACAGCCCCTCGCCGTCGCCGAAGAGGCTGTCACCCGCGTCGTCCATGTCCAACGAGACATTGGCCAAGGCCAGCGAGGAGCAGGCCGCCGTCCCGAAGAGGAGGAGCACGCACAAGTCCTACATTTCCTCCCCACCGCCGCCGCCACCACCACCACCTCCATTCCTCGTCCACGGCTACCACCCTGTGGCTGAGCGCCGGACCACGGCGGCGAAGAGTTTCAAGGAGGAGCTGCAGGATCACAGTACGAGAGGCAGAGGAGATCGTGACCACTACTCGCAGAGCTTCAGCGATTCTTCCACTTACACCAACTCGTCTCCGGCGAATCCAAGGAGCTCTTTCGACGGCTCCTCCTCGTCGTCGTCGTCGCCATCAGTTGGTAAATCGGTGAGAACAATCAGGCCGAGAGAAGGGATTCAACCCCAAATCCAAGAACTGCCTGACGAAGACGAAGCCGGTGATGCACCGGATAATTCGCATGGTTCAGAAGAGCCGTACGGATACAACGCATACCAATCCATCCCCAGGTTCCAGTACGAGAGAGGGAGCAGCGACCCGATCCTGGGCAAAGTGGCGGTCTCCTCCGACGAGACCGAAAGCAGCGACGATGACGAGGGCGGCGTCGGCGCGTACTCGACGAGGACGAACTCGCCGAGGGAATCGCCGCCGACACCGGAGGTGGACGAGAATGAGGTGGACAAGAAGGCGGAGGAGTTCATCGCCAAGTTCAGGGAGTCAATCAGGCTGCAAAGAATCGAATCGATCAAGAAGTCCGCCGGGCCCCGTGGCGTCAAGCATGGCAAGTAGCTCAGCTCGACTCGCCGCCGGTGATCATCCATCTCCGGCAGGCGCTGGTTTTGCTAATTAAGCTTTTCAGTGAATTGCTAGCTAATGTTCAGAGATAACATACTACGTCGTTATAGTTTTCAAGAACCACCTGTAAACATTCATGTAGGTGATGAATGGGAGTGTACTTGTGTTCATGCCATGATCATGACATGACATGCTGGTATTTTTTGGGGGACAATTAAGAGATCGACTGATCCATATCTAGGGTTGAGGAATGAGGATTAGGCTTAATTGGTTTGCCTAAGTGAATGCTGCTACCACTGCATCTTCTTCTGCAACTGACCAGCTGTAGTACTATTCTCTATTTGGTCAGTAGTTCATTTCAGCTTAACTTTACAGCAACATTCAGCTCAGCTTCAGATAGTGTGGAATCTGATCCTGCCACTGCTCTTTTATCTCGGCGAACGAATTCTGATCCTTCATTCGGACGGGTGGTCCAAAGTAAACCACTTGTGCTGACTGCAATGAAGTTGTGATTACTTTGGTTTTTGTTATGATCAAACTGCTCTTTTCATACTACCGAAAGCACCCGATTCACTGATAACAACAAAAAACCTGGCCTACCGGATTCATCAGGAGAGAATAAGTCCATCATTCGTAATAAGGAAAAAAAAAAGGCATGTCATATGTATCAGTGCCCTTGAAACCAGACCTAACATATTTGCCGCCAAAAGAACCCCATTTTGCTTAGTTTCACACAAATTCGAATGAAATCGTTTCGATTTGGGTAAATTCACACAAATTTGAATGATGGCATTAAGTTTTACCCCAAGCCAGTAGCCAAAGCCTCGGTTGGTGCTCTCCTTTTTAAAACGAGGCAAAACCTTAGAGCATCCCCAGCGACGAGGTCCTCAGACGTGTTTTTTTCATCCGGATGAACGAAAACGGTCCAGTCGTGTCCCCGGTTCCTCGATTTCGTCCGGATTAGGTCTTTCATCCGTCCGGGGAGCCCAGGCCATCCCCGGCCCCCTGGGAGCGCTCGGGGACTCCGGACGAAACGAAAGCGCGGGAAACGCCGAGAAAGTTTCCCGCGCGGTTGGTGGCCCCAACTTGTTGGCGAGAGAGACCGATCGTCGTCCTCATCGCATCGTCTTCCGCGCGCTGAAAAAGCCTGCCGCCGGTCAGTCTTCGCCGGACACGCCGTTTCCACGCGGCGAGTTAATGTCGTCGCCTCGGTTTCACGCGCGTCGACATCTATTTATCGCCGAACTACCGCGTCTGGCCGCATTCACCACGCTCACTGTGTTCAATCTTCCCCAATCTTCTCCAATCTCGAGCGAGCTAGCGGCGATCAAACAATGGCGAACGACGGCGCGGCGAACAATGGCTTCGGCCGCCGCTCTCTTCACCAATGGGAGGGCCGGCTTCTCCACATGGCGGGCTATGTCTACGGGTGCTTCTATTCTTGTAGACAGTGTTGGGCCTCCAAGAGCAGAGGTTTGTAGAACAGCAGCAAGTTTCCCTTAAGTGGATCACCCAAGGTTTATCGAACTCAGGGAGGAAGAGGTCAAAGATATCCCTCTCAAGCAACCCTGCAATCACGATACAAGAAGTCTCTTGTGTCCCCAACACACCTAATACACTTGTCAGATGTATAGGTGCACTAGTTCGGCGAAGAGATAGTGAAATAGAAGTGATATGGATGGATATGAGTGGTAATAACAATCTGAATAAAATATGGCAGCGAGTAAACATGCAATGTAACAGTAAGTAAACGGAGTTTCGATGCTTAGAAACAAGGCCTAGGGATCATACTTTCACTAGTGGACACTCTCAACATTGATCATATAATAAAACCACTCTACACTCTTTTGTTGGATGATGAACACCACTAATTGCGTAGGGCTACAAGAGCACCTCAATGCCGGAGTTAACAAGCTCCACAACATTCGATGTTCATATTTAAATAACCTTAGAGTGCATGATAGATCATTGCAATTACACCAAGTACTAACATAGCATGCACACTGTCACCATCACACTATGAAGGAGGAATAGAACACATCAATACTATCATAGCAATAATTAACTTCATAATCTACAAGAGATTACAATCATAACCTACGCCAAGTACTACATGATGCACACACTGTCACCGTTACACCATGGAGGAGGAATAGAGTACTTTAATAACATCACTAGAGTAACACATAGATGAATAGTGATACAAAACTCAGATGAATCTCAATCATGTAAGACGGCTCATGAGATTATTGTATTGAAGTACATAGGAGAGAGATTAACCACATAGCTACCGGTACAGCCCTTAGCCTCGAGGGAGAACTACTCCCTCCTCATGGGAGACAGCAGCGGTGATGGAGATGGCGGTGGTGTCGATGGAGAAGCCTTCCGGGGGCACTTCCCCGTCCCGGCGGCGTGCCGGAACAGAGACTCCTGTCCCCCAGATCTTGGCTTCGCGATGGCGGCGGCTCTGTAAGGTTTCTCGTACCGTGGCTTTTCCGTATCGAGGTTTTAGGTCAGGGACCTTTAAATAGGTGAAGAGGCGGAGTCGGAAGGCTGACGGGGCGGTGACACAATAGGGGGCGCGGCCCAGGCCCTGGCCGCGCCGCCCTATCATCTGGGCCCACCAGGGCTCCCCTCTGGTGGCTCTCGGGTGTTCTGGAAGCTTCGTGGAAAAATAGGATGCTGGGCATTGATTTCGTCCGATTCCGAGAATATTTCCTTACTAGGATTTCGGAACCAAAAACAGCAGAAAACAACGAATCGGCCCTTCGGCATCTCGTCAATAGGTTAGTTCCGAAAACGCATCAAAACGATGTAAAGTGTGTATAAAACATGTAAGTATCATCATAAAAGTAGCATGGAACATAAGAAATTATAGATACGTTTGAGACGTATCAAGCATCCCCAAGCTTAGTTCCTACTCGCCCTCGAGTAGGTAAACGATAACAAAGATAATTTCTGAAGTGACATGCTATCATAATCTTGATCATACTATTGTAAAGCATATGACATGAATGCAGCGATTCGAAGCAATGATGAAGATAATGAGTAAACAAATGAATCATATAGCAAAGACTTTTCATGAATAATACTTTCAAGACAAGCATCAATAAGACTTGCATAAGAGTTACTCATAAAGCAATAGATTCAAAGTAAAAGCATTGAAGCAACACAAAGGAAGATATAAGTTTCAGCGGTTGCTTTCAACTTCAACATATATATCTCATGGATAATTGTCAACACAAAGCAATATAACAAGTGCAATAAGTAAACATGTAAGAATCAATGCACACAGTTGATACAAGTGTTTGCTTCTGGGATAGAAAGAATAGGCAAACTGACTCAACAATAAAGTAGAAGAAAGGCCCTTCGCAGAGGGAAGCATTGATTACTATATTTTTGCTAGAGCTTTTCATTTTGAAAACAAAAAACAATTTTGTCAACGGTAGTAATAAAGCATCTGTGTTATGTGTAAGATATCTTATAAGTTGCAAGCCTCATGCATAGTATACTAATAGTGCTCGCACCTTATCCGAATTAGCTTGGATTAACACGGATTATCATTGCATAGCATATGTTTCAACCAAGTGTCACAAAGGGGTACCTCTATGCCGCCTGGACAAAGGTCTAAGGAGAAAGCTCGCATTGGATTTCTCGCTTTTGATTATTCTCAACTTAGACATCCATACCGGGACAACATAGACAACAGATAATGGACTCCTCTTTAATGCATAAGCATTCAACAACAGTTAATATTCTCATAAGAGATTGAGGATTGATTGTCCACACTGAAACTTCCACCATGAATCATGGCTTTATAGTTAGCGGCCCAATGTTCTTCTCTAACAGTATGCATACTCAAACCATTTGATTGTGAGAACCGCCCTTACTTCAGACAAGACGGACATGCATAGCAACTCACATGATATTCAACAAAGGTAAAGTTGATGGCGTCCCCAGAAAATATGGTTACCGCTCAACAAGCAACTTATTAAGAAATAAGACACATAAGTACATATTCCTCACCACAATAGTTTTTAAGGCTATTTTCCCATGAGCTATATATTGCAAAGACAAAGGATAGAATTTTAAAGGTAGCACTCAAGTAATTTACTTTGGAATGGCGGAGAAATACCATGTGGTAGGTAGGTATGGTGGACACAAATGGCATGGTTATTGGCTCAAGGATTTGGATGCACGAGAAGAATTCCTCTCAATACAAGGCTAGGCTAGCAAGGTTGTTTGAAGCAAACTCAAGTATAAAAGGTGCAGCAAAGCTTACATATGAATATATTCAAAGCATTATAAGACTTTACATCGTCTCCTTGTTGTTCAAACACCTTAACCAGAAAATATCTAGACTCTAGAGAAACTAATCATGCAAACCAGATTTTAACAAGCTCTATGTAGTTCTTCATTAATGGGTACAAGGTACATGATGCAAGAGCTTAAACAAGATCTATACAACAATTGCCAAGTATCAAACTATTCAAGACATTATACCAATTACCACATGCAACATTTTCTGTTTCCAACCATATAATAATTAACGAAGCAGTTTCAACCTTCGCCATTGATACGTCTCCGACGTATCGATAATTTCTTATGTTCCATGCCACATTATTGATGATATCTACATGTTTTATGCATACTTTATGTCATATTTATGCGTTTTCCGGAACTAACCTATTGACGAGATGCCGAAGGGCCGATTGCTTTGTTCTGTTGTTTTTGGTTCCGAAATCCTAGTAAGGAAATATTCTCGGAATCGGACGAAATCAAGGCCCAGCATCCTATTTTTCCACGAAGCTTCCAGAACACCCGAGAGTCGCCGGAGGGGGGCCACAGGCCCACCACACATGACCCTGGCGCGGCCAAGGGGGGCCGCGCCCCCCTATTGTGTCGTCACCTCGTTGACCCTCCGACTCCGCCTCTTCGCCTATTTAAAGGTCCCTGACCTAAAACCTCGATACGGAAAAGCCACGGTACGAGAAACCTTCCAGAGCCGCCGCCATCGCGAAGCCAAGATCTGGGGGACAGGAGTCTCTGTTCCCGCACGCCGCCGGGACGGGGAAGTGCCCCGTAAGGCTCCTCCATCGACACCACCGCCATCTTCATCAACGCCGCTGTCTCCCATGAGGAGGGAGTAGTTCTCCATCGAGGCTCGGGGCTGTACCGGTAGCTATGTGGTTAATCTCTCTCCTATGTGCTTCAATACAATAATCTCATGAGCTGCCTTACATGATTGAGATTCATATGATGATGCTTGTAATCTAGATGTCATTATGCTAGTCAAGTGGGTTTTACTTATGTGATCTCCGGAGACTCCTTGTCCCACGTGTGTAAAGGTGACAGTGTGTGCATCGTGTGGGTCTCTTAGGCTATATTTCACGAATACTTATTCACTGTTATGAATGGCATAGTGAAGTGCTTATTTATATCTCTTTATGATTGCAATGTGTTTTGTATCACAATATATCTGCATGCTACTCTAGTGATGTTATTAAAGTAGTTTATTCCTCCTGCACGGTGTAATGGTGACAGTGTGTGCATCCGTGTTAGTACTTGGCGTAGGCTATGATTATGATCTCTTGTAGATTATGAAGTTAACTATTGCTATGATGGTATTGATGTGATCTATTCCTCCTACATAGTGTGAAGGTGACAGTGTGCATGCTATGTTAGTACTTGGTTTAGTTGTGTTGATCTGTCATGCACTCTAAGATTATTTAAATATGAACGAATATTGTGGAGCTTGTTAACTCCGGCATTGAGGGTTCGTGTAATCCAACGCAATTAGTGGTGTTCATCATCCAACAAGAGGGTGTAGAGTCTAGCATCTATTTATTTATTCTGTTATGTGATCAAAGTTGAGAGTGTCCACTAGTGAAAGTATGATCCCTAGGCCTTGTTCCTAAATACTGATACCGCTGCTTGTTTACTGTTTTACTGCAACTTTACTACCATCAACTGCACGCCAGCAAGCACTTTTCTGGCGCCGTTACTGCTGCTTATACTTATTCATACCACTGATGGCGTGTATTTCACACGTTCGTTGGGCAACCCCAAGAGGAAGGTATGATGCGCACAGCAGCAAGTTTTCCCTCAGAAAGAAACCAAGGTTTATCGAACCAGGAGGAGCCAAGAAGCACGTTGAAGGTTGATGGCGGCGGGATGTAGTGCGGCGCAACACCAGGGATTCCGACGCCAACGTGGAACCCGCACAACACAACCAAAGTACTTTGCCCCAACGAAACAGAGTGAGGTTGTCAATCTCACCGGCTTGCTGTAACAAAGGATTAACCGTATTGTGTGGAAGATGATTGTTTGCAGAGAAAACAAGTAAAACAAGTATTGCAGCAGATTTGTATTTCAAGTATTAAAGAATGGACCGGGGTCCACAGTTCACTAGAGGTGTCTCTCCCATAAGATAAAAGCATGTTGGGTGAACAAATTACGATCGGGAAATTGAAAAATAGAGAGGGCATAACAATGCACATACATGACATGATAAGTATAGTGAGATTTAATTGGGCATTACGACAAAGTACATAGACCGCCATCCAACCGCATCTATGCCTAAAAAGTCCACCTTCGAAGTTATCATCCGAACCCCTCCAGTATTAAGTTGCTAACAACGGACGATTGCATTAAGTATGGTGCGTAATGTAATCAACAACTACATCCTCGGACATAGCGCCAATGTTTTATCCCTAGTGGCAACAGAGACAACACAACCTTAGGGGTTTCTGTCACTCCCCCGGTGTCAATGCGGGCATGAACCCACTATCGAGCATAAATACTCCCTCTTGGAGTTACTAGCATCAACTTGGCCAGAGCCTCTACTAATAACGGAGAGCATGCAAGATCATAAACAACACATATGTAATAACTTGATAATTAACATGACATGGTATTCTCTATCCATCGGATCCCGACAAACACAACATATAGAATTACAGATAGATGATCTTGATCATGTTAGGCAGCTCACAAGATCCGACAATGAAGCACAATGAGGAGAAGACAACCATCTAGCTACTGCTATGGACCCATAGTCCAGGGGTGAACTACTCACTCATCACTCCGGAGGCGACCATGGCGGTGTAGAGTCCTCCGGGAGATGAATCCCCTCTCCGGCAGGGTGCCGGAGGAGATCTCCCGAATCCCCCGAGATGGGATCGGCGGCGGCGGCGTCTCTGGAAGGTTTTCCGTATCGTGGTTTTTCGCATCGGGGTTTCGCGACGGAGGCTTTAAGTAGGCGGAAGGGCAGAGTCGGGAGCCGGACGAGGGGGCCACACCATGGGCGGCGCGGGCCCCCCGGGCCGCGCCGCCATGTGGTGTCGCCACCTCGTGGCCCCACTTCGTATGTTCTTCGGTCTTCCGGAAGCTCCGTGGAAAAATAGGCCCTCGGGTCTTCGTTTCGTCCAATTCCGAGAATATTTCGTTACTAGGATTTCTGAAACCAAAAACAGCGAGAAAACAGGAACTGGCACTTCGGCATCTTGTTAATAGGTTAGTTCCAAAAAATGCACGAATATGACATAAAGTGTGCATAAAACATGTAGGTATCATCAATAATATGGCATAGAACATAAGAAATTATCGATACGTCGGAGACGTATCAGCATCCCCAAGCTTAGTTCTGCTCGTCCCGAGCAAGTAAAACGATAACAAAGATAATTTCTGAAGTGATATGCCATCATAACCTTGATCATACTATTTGTAAACATATGTAGTGGATGCAGCGATCAAAACAATGGTAATGACATGAGTAAACAAGTGAATCATATAGCAAAGACTTTTCATGAATAGTACTTCAAGACAAGTATTAATAAGTCTTGCATAAGAGTTAACTCATAAAGCAATAAATCAAAGTAAAGGTATTGAAGCAACACAAAGGAAGATTAAGTTTCAGCGGTTGCTTTCAACTTGTAACATGTATATCTCATGGATAATAGTCAACATAGAGTAATATAACAAGTACAATATGCAAGTATGTAAGAATCAATGCACAGTTCACACAAGTGTTTGCTTCTTGAGGTGGAGAGAGATAGGTGAACTGACTCAACATAAAAGTAAAAAGAATGGTCCTTCAAAGAGGAAAGCATCGATTGCTATATTTGTGCTAGAGCTTTTATTTTGAAAACATGAAACAATTTTGTCAACGGTAGTAATAAAGCATATGAGTTATGTACATTATATCTTACAAGTTGCAAGTCTCATGCATAGTATACTAATAGTGCCCGCACCTTGTCCTAATTAACTTGGACTACCGGATCTTTGCAATGCACATGTTTTAACCAAGTGTCACAATGGGGTACCTCCATGCCGCTCGTACAAAGGTCTAAGGAGAAAGCTCGCATTTTGGATTTCTCGCTTTTGATTATTCTCAACTTAGACATCCATACCGGGACAACATGGACAACAGATAATGGACTCCTCTTTAATGCATAAGCATGTGGCAACAATTATTATTCTCATATGAGATTGAGGATATGTGTCCAAACTGAAACTTCCACCATGATTCATGGCTTTAGTTAGCGGCCCAAAGTTCTTCTCTAACAATATGCATGCTCCAACCATAAAGGTGGTAGATCTCTCTTACTTCAGACAAGACGGACATGCATAGCAACTCACATGATATCCAACAAAGAATAGTTGATGGCGTCCCCGTAAGCATGGTTATCGCACAACAAGCAACTTAATAAGAGATAAAATGCATAAGTACATATTCAATACCACAATAGTTTTTAAGCTATTTGTCCCATGAGCTATATATTGCAAAGGTGAATGATGGAATTTTAAAGGTAGCACTCAAGCAATTTACTTTGGAATGGCGGATAAATACCATGTAGTAGGTAGGTATGGTGGACACAAATGGCATAGTGGTTGGCTCAAGTATTTTGGATGCATGAGAAGTATTCCCTCTCGATACAAGGTTTAGGCTAGCAAGGTTATTTGAAACAAACACAAGGATGAACGGTACAGACAAAACTCACATAAAAGACATATGGTAAACATTATAAGACTCCATACCGTCTTCCTTGTTGTTCAAAACTCAATACTAGATGTTATCTAGACTCTAGAGAAACCAAATATGCAAACCAAATTAGCAAGCTCTAAGTGTTTCTTCATTAATGGATGCGAAGTGTATGACGCAAGAGCTTAAACATGAGCACAACAATTGCCAAGTATCACATTATCCAAGACATTATAGCATTTTACTACATGTATCATTTTCCAATTCCAACCATATAACAATTTAACGAAGAAGAAACTTCGCCATGAATACTATGAGTAGAGCCTAAGGACATATTTGTCCATATGCTACAGCGGAGCGTGTCTCTCTCCCATAAAGTGAATGCAAGGATCCATTTTATTCAAACAAAACAAAAACAAAAACAAACCGACGCTCCAAGCAAAGTGCATAAGATGTGACGGAATAAAAATATAGTTTCAGGGGAGGAACCTGATAATGTTGTCGATGAAGAAGGGGATGCCTTGGGCATCCCCAAGCTTAGACGCTTGAGTATTCTTATAATATGCAGGGGTGAACCACCGGGGCATCTCAAGCTTAGAGCTTTCACTCTCCTTGATCATATTGCATCATACTCCTCTCTTGATCCTTGAAAACTTCCTCCACACCAAACTCGAAACAACTCATTAGAGGGTTAGTGCATAATAAAAATTCACATGTTCGGAGGTGACACAATCATTCTTAACACTTCGGACATTGCATAAAGCTACTTGGACATTAGTGGATCAAAGAAATTCATCCAACATAGCAAAAGAGGCAATGCGAAATAAAAGACAGAATCTGTCAAAACGAACAGTCCGTAAAGATGGATTTTATTAGGCCACCAGACTTGCTCAAACGAAAATTCTCAAATTGAATGAAAGTTGCGTACATATCTGAGGATCATGCTCGTAAATTGGCTTAATTTTATGAGCTACCTACAGGGAGATAGACCCAGATTCGTGACAACAAAGAAATCTGGAACTGCGCAGTAATCCAAATCTAGTACTTGCTTTTCTATCAAAGACTTTACTTGGCACAACAAAACATAAAACTAAGATAAGGAAAGGTTGCTACAGTAGTAAACAACTTCCAAGACACAAATATAAAACAAAGTACTGTAGTAAAAACATGGGTTGTCTCCCATAAGCGCTTTTCTTTAACGCCTTCGCCTAGGCGCGTAAAGTGTATCTCAAGTATTATCGAAGGGTGGTGCACCTACAGCGGGGTTTGGAGTTTTCTCAACCATGCATAGTATATTGGATACATAAGTTTCAGCGTCTCCCTTTTCATTAGTCTTGGGCTTGCTACTCTCATCGAACAAATTTTCAGAACAAGCCAAGCATAGTTATGTTCTAGTGCATCATTCATAGCTAGGAGTTTACATGGTATTGGTGCTTTGATTTCCCCACCATAATTAGTATTTTTAGTGTACCTTATTCTATCCATATCCATTTTTTCAAGGAGACTAACAAAATTAGTATGAGAACCAAGCATATTAAATTTAGCAAAGACCTTTCTAGCCTCTCTTGCTAGACCACCAAATTCTGTAAGAAGGGTTTCTAAAACAAAATCTTTCTTTTCCCCCTCTTCCAAATCACCAAGTGTAAGAAACATGTGTTGGATTATAGGATTGAGATTAACAAATTTAGTTTCCAACATGCGAACTAAAGCAGCGGCAGCAATTTCATAAGTGGGAGCAAGTTCTACCAAGTGTCTATCTTCAAAATCTTCAGTGGTACCGACATGAGTGAAAAATTCTTCTATATTGTTTCTCCCAATTATAGACCCGCGTCCTACCGGTATGTCTTTTGTGGTAAAATTAAAAGGAAACATGTTGCAATAAGTAAAATAAATGCAAGTAACTAATTTTTTTGTGTTTTTGATATAGCAAACAAGATAGTAAATAAAGTAAAGCTAGCAACTAATTTTTTTGTGTTTTGATATAATGCAGCAAACAAAGTAGTAAATAAAATAAAGCAAGACAAAAACAAAGTAAAGAGATTGAGAAGTGGAGACTCCCCTTGCAGCGTGTCTTGATCTCCCCGACAACGGCGCCGAAAAAGAGCTTGATGGCGTGTATTTCACACGTTCGTTGGGCAACCCCAAGAGGAAGGTATGATGCGCACAGCAGCAAGTTTTCCCTCGGAAAGAAACCAAGGTTTATCGAACCAGGAGGAGCCAAGAAGCACGTTGAAGGTTGATGGCGGCGGGATGTAGTGCGGCGCAACACCGGGGATTCCGGCGCCAACGTGGAACCCGCACAACACAACCAAAGTACTTTGCCCCAACGAAACAATGGAGGTTGTCAATCTCACCGGCTTGCTGTAACAAAGGATTAACCGTATTGTGTGGAAGATGATTGTTTGCAGAGAAAACAAGTAAAACAAGTATTGCAAGCAGATTTGTATTTCAAGTATTAAAGAATGGACCGGGGTCCACAGCTTCACTAGAGGTGTCTCTCCCATAAGATAAAAGCATGTTGGGTGAACAAATTACGGTCGGGCAATTGACAAATAGAGAGGGCATAACAATGCACATACATGACATGATAAGTATAGTGAGATTTAATTGGGCATTACGACAAAGTACATAGACCGCCATCCAACCGCATCTATGCCTAAAAAGTCCACCTTCGAGGTTATCATCCGAACCCCTCCAAGTATTAAGTTGCTAACAACGGACGATTGCATTAAGTATGGTGCGTAATGTAATCAACAACTACATCCTCTGGACATAGCGCCAATGTTTTATCCCTAGTGGCAACAAGCACAACACAACCTTAGGGGTTTCGTCACTCCCCGTGTGTCAATGCAGGCATGAACCCACTATCGAGCATAAATACTCCCTCTTGGAGTTACTAGCATCAACTTGGCCAGAGCCTCTACTAATAACGGAGAGCATGCAAGATCATAAACAACACATATGTAATAACTTGATAATTAACATGACATGGTATTCTCTATCCATCGGATCCCGACAAACACAACATATAGAATTACGGATAGATGATCTTGATCATGTTAGGCAGCTCACAAGATCCGACAATGAAGCACAATGAGGAGAAGACAACCATCTAGCTACTGCTATGGACCCATAGTCCAGGGGTGAACTACTCACTCATCACTCCGGAGGCGACCATGGCGGTGTAGAGTCCTCCGGGAGATGAATCCCTCTCCGGCAGGGTGCCGGAGGAGATCTCCGGAATCCCCCGAGATGGGATCGGCGGCGGCGGCGTCTCCGGAAGGTTTTCCGTATCGTGGTTTTTCGCATCGTGGGTTTCGCGACGGAGGCTTTAAGTAGGCGGAAGGGCAGAGTCGGGGCCGACGAGGGGGCCACACCATAGGGCGGCGCGGGCCCCCGGGCCGCGCCGCCATGTGGTGTCGCCACCTCGTGGCCCCACTTAGTATGTTCTTCGGTCTTCCGGAAGCTCCGTGGAAAAATAGGCCCCCGGGTCTTCGTTTCGTCCAATTCGAGAATATTTCGTTACTAGGATTTCGAAACCAAAAACAGCAGAAAACAGGAACCGGCACTTCGGCATCTTGTTAATAGGTTAGTTCCAGAAAATGCACGAATATGACATAAAGTGTGCATAAAACATGTAGGTATCATCAATAATATGGCATAGAACATAAGAAATTATCGATACGTCGGAGACGTATCAACCACCTGTATTTCACTATCTCTTCGCCGAACTAGTGCACCTATTAGGTGTGTTGGGGACACAAGAGACTTCTTGCTTTGTGGTTGCAGGGTTGCATGAGAGGGATATGTTTGACCTCTTCCTCCCTGAGTTCGATAAACCTTGGGTGATCCACTTGAGGGAAACTTGCTCGCTGTTCTACAAACCTCTGCTCTTGGAGGCCCAACACTGTCTACAAGAATAGAAGCACCCGTAGACATCAAGCTATTTTCTGGCGCCGTTGCCGGGGAGGAAAGGTAAAAGGCACTCATACTCCGGTCCCAGGTAAAGTACTTTTCTATTGTCGTTGTCTGTGTGCTCGAAGCTATTTCCTTTAGATCCTGCAATTGCATCTTTTTGTTTCTTGTTTACGCTAGTTAGGCATAATGGACAACAATGAGCTTCTTATTCTATTTCCTGATTTAAGACATGGATGGTTTGATGCGAAAATTAAAAAACCTATGAAACATATTAGTATGAACGCTTTGAACACCATTGTTGCTAATGATATGGAAAATTCTAAGCTTGGGGAAGCTGGCTTTGATGAGCATGATATTTTTAGTCCCCCAAGCATTGAGGAGAAAATTTACTTTGATGATACTTTGCCTCCTATTTATGATGATTATAATGATAGTAGTCTTTTAGTACGCTCGTTATGGAGGATAAATTTGATTATGATTATAATATGCCTCCTATATTTGATGATGAGAATAATAATGATAGCTACTTTGTTGAATTTGCTCCCACTACAACTAATAAAATTGATTATGCCTATGTGGAGAGTAATAATTTTATGCATGAGACTCATGATAAGAATGCTTTATGTGATAGTTATATTGTTGAGTTTGCTCATGTTGCTACTGAAAGTTATTATGAGAGAGGAAAATATGGTTGTAGAAATTTTCATGTTACTAAAATGCCTCTCTATATGCTGAAATTTTTGAAGCTACACTTGTTTTATCTTCCTATGCTTGTTACTTTGCTCCTCATGAACTTGTTTATTTACAAGATTCCTTTTCATAGGAAGTATGTTAGGCTTAAATGTGTTTTGAATTTCTCTTGATGCTCTCTTTTGCTTCAAATACTATCTCTTGCGAGTGCATCATTAAAACTGCTGAGCCCATCTTAATGGCTAAAAAGAAAGAACTTCTTGGGAGATAACCCATGTGTTTATTTTGCTACAGTACTTTTATTTTGTATTTGAGTCTTGGAAGTTGTTACTACTGTAGCAACCTCTCCTTATCTTAGTTTTGTGTTTTGTTGTGCCAAGTAAAGTCTTTGATAGTAAAGTGAATACTAGATTTGGATTACTGCGCAGTTACAGATTTCTTTGTCGTCACGAATTTCGACTCGTCTCCCCGTAGGTAGCTCAGTAAAATTAAGCCAATTTACATGCGTGATCCTCGGATATGTACGCAACTTTCATTCAATTTGGGCATTTTCATTTGAGAAAGTCTTGTGCCTCAATAAAATCCATCTTTACGGACCTGTTCTGTTTTGACAGATTCTGCCTTTTATTTCGCATTGCCTCTTTTGCTATGGTGGATGAATTTCTTTGTTCCATTAATATCCAAGTAGCTTTATGCAATGTCCAGAAGTGTTAAGAATGATTGTGTCACCTCTGAACATGTTAATTTTTATTGTGCACTAACCCTCTAATGAGTTGTTTCGAGTTTGGTGTGGAGGAAGTTTTCAAGGGTCAAGAGAGGAGGATGATATACTATGATCAAGAAGAGTGAAAGCTCTAAGCTTGGGGATGCCCCGGTGGTTCACCCCTGCATATTTCAAGAAGACTCAAGCATCTAAGCTTGGGGATGCCCAAGGCATCCCCTTCTTCATCGACAAATTATCAAGTTCCTTCTCTTGAAACTATATTTTTATTCGGCCACATCTTATGTACTTTACTTGGAGCGTCTGTGTGCTTTTGTTTTTGTTTTTGTTTGAATAAATGCTTGTGTGGGAGAGAGACACGCTCCGCTGGTTCATATGAACACATGTGTTCTTAGCTTTTATTTTTCATGGCGAAGGTTGAAATTGCTTCGTTAATTGTTATATGGTTGGAAACGGAAAATGCTACATGTAGTAATTGGTAAAATGTCTTGAATAATTTGATACTTGGCAATTGTTGTGCTCATGTTTAAGCTCTTGCATCATATACTTTGCACCCATTAATGAAGAAATACATAGAGCTTGATAAATTTGGTTTGCATAATTGGTCTCTCTAAGGTCTAGATAATTTCTAGTAAAGAGTTTGAACAACAAGGAAGACTGTGTAGAGTCTTATAATGTTTACAATATGTCTTTTATGTGAGTTTTGCTGCACCGGTTCATCCTTGTGTTTCTTTCAAATAACCTTGCTAGCCTAAGCCTTGTATCGAGAGGGAATACTTCTCATGCATCCAAAATCCTTGAGCCAACCACTATGCCATTTGTGTCCACCATACCTACCTACTACATGGTATTTCTCCGCCATTCCAAAGTAAATTGCTTGAGTGCTACCTTTAAATAATTCAAAATTTATCACCTCTGATTTGTGTCAATGTTTTATAGCTCATGAGGAAGTATGTGGTGTTTATCTTTCATTCTTGTTGGGCAACTTTCACCAATGGACTAGTGGCTTCATCCGCTTATCCAATAATTTTGCAAAAAGAGCCGGCAATGGGATTCCCGGTCCCAAACTAATTAACCTAAATAGACACTCCTCCATGGTATGTGATTGTTGGACGGCACCCGAAGGATTCGGTTAGCCATGGCTTGAGAAAGCAAAGGTGGGGAGGAGTGTCATCATAATAAAACTAAAATAAAAAGGCACTCCTTCATGGTATGAGATTGTTGGCGGGCACCCGAGGATTCGGTTAGCCATGGTTTGTGAAAGAAAGGTTGGAAGGAGTGCCACCCAAAAATAAAAATAATTCATGGGAGCCGCTCTTTGAAGGTTTGTCCGGCAAGGGGGTTAGAGTGCCCACTACCATTCGTTGACAACAACAAACACCTCTCAAAATTTTACTTTTATGCTCTCTTTATGTTTTCAAAACCAAAGCTCTAGCACAAATATAGCAATCGATGCTTTCCTCTGCGAAGGACCATTCTTTTACCTTTTATGTTGAGTCAGTTCACCTATCTCTCTCCACCTCAAGAAGCAAACACTTGTGTGAACTGTGCATTGATTCCTACATACTTGCGTATTGCACTTGTTATATTACTCTATGTTGACAATTATCCATGAGATATACATGTTACAAGTTGAAAGCAACCGCTGAAACTTAATCTTCCTTTATGTTGCTTCAATACCTTTACTATGAATTTATTGCTTTATGAGTTAACTCTTATGCAAGACTTATTGATGATTGTCTTGAAAGTACTATTCATGAAAAGTCTTTGCTTTATGATTCAATTGTTTACTCATGTCATTTACATTGTTCTGATCGCTGCATTCATTACATGTGTTTACAATAGTATGATCAAGGTTATGATAGCATCTCACTCCAGAAATTATCTTTGTTATCGTTTACCTGCTCGGGACGAGCAGGAACTAAGCTTGGGGATGCTGATACGTGATGGCGTGTATTTCACACGTTCGTTGGGCAACCCCAAGAGGAAGGTATGATGAGCACAACAACAAGTTTTCCCTCAGAAAGAAACCAAGGTTTATCGAACCAGGAGGAGCCAAGAAGCACGTTGAAGGTTGATGGCGGCGGGATGTAGTGCGGCGCTACACCAGGGATTCCGGCGCCAACGTGGAACCTGCACAACACAACCAAAGTACTTTGCCCCAACGAAACAGTGAGGTTGTCAATCTCACCGGCTTGCTGTAACAAAGGATTAACCGTATTGTGTGGAAGATGATTGTTTGCGGAGAAAACAAGTAAAAACAAGTATTGCAGTAGATTGTATTTCAAGAAAGAGAATTGGACCGGGGTCCACAGTTCACTAGAGGTGTCTCTCCCATAAGACGAACAGCATGTTGGGTGAACAAATTACAGCTTGGGCAATTGACAAATAAAGAGAGCATGACAATGCACATACATATCATGATGAGTATAGTGAGATTTAATTGGGCATTACGACAAAGTACATAGACCGCCATCCAACCGCATCTATGCCTAAAAAGTCCACCTTCGAGGTTATCATCCGAACCCCTCCAAGTATTAAGTTGCAAGCAACAGGACAATTGCATTAAGTATGGTGCGTAATGTAATCAACAACTACATCCTTAGACATAGCATCAATGTTTTATCCCTAGTGGCAACAAGACAACACAACCTTAGAACTTTCGTCACTCGTCCCATGTGTCAATGCAGGCATGAACCCACTATCGAGCATAAGTACTCCCTCTTGGAGTTAAAAGCATCTACTTGGCCAGAGCATCTACTAATAACGGAGAGCATGCAAGATCATAAACAACACTTAAGCATAACTTTGATAATCAACATAACAAGTATTCTCTATTCATCGGATCCCAACAAACGCAACATATAGAATTACATATAGATGATCTTGATCATGATAGGCAGCTCACAAGATCCGACAATGATAGCACAATGGGGAGAAGACAACCATCTAGCTACTGCTATGGACCCATAGTCCAGGGGTAGACTACTCACTCATCACTCCGGAGGCGACCATGGCGGTGTAGAGTCCTCCGGGAGATGATTCCCTCTCCGGCAGGGTGCCGGAGGCGATCTCCGGGATCCCCCGAGATGGGATCGGCGGTGACGGCGTCTCCGGAAGGTTTTCCGTATCGTGGCTCTCGGTACCGGGGGTTTCGTCACGGAGGCTTTGAGTAGGCGGAAGGGTAGGTCGAGAGGCGGCACAGGGGCCCAAACCATAGGCCGGCGCGGCCGGGGTGGGGCCGCGCCGCCTAGGGTTTGGCCACCCCGTGGCCCCTCTTCGTCTTGTCTTCGGTCTTCCGGAAGCTTCGTGTAAAAATAGGCCTCCGGGCTTTTATTTCGTCCAATTCCGAGAATATTTCTTTACTAGGATTTCGAAACCAAAAACAACGTAGAACAAAGAATCGGCACTTCGGCATCTTGTTAATAGGTTAGTTCCGTAAAATGCACGAATATGACATAAAGTGTGCATAAAACATGTAGATAACATCAATAATGTGGCATGGAACACAAGAAATTATCGATACGTTCGAGACGTATCAGCATCCCCAAGCTTAGTTTCGCTCGTCCCGAGCAGGTAAAACGATAACAAAGATAATTTCTGGAGTGACATGCCATCATAATCTTGATCATACTATTTGTAAAGCATATGTAGAGAATGCAGCGATCAAAGCAATGTGTATGACATGAGTAAACAAGTGAATCATAAAGCAAAGACTTTTCATGAATAGCACTTCAAGACAAGCATCAATAAGTCTTGCATAAGAGTTAACTCATAAAGCAATAATTTAAAGTAAAGGTATTGAAGCAACACAAAAGAACACTAGTAGGAAAACCCTTATAGGCGAAGCTTAGTTCTGTGGCGCACCGTTTTTGGTGCGCCACAGAAACTTATTTTGTGGCGCACGAAGCTCGGTGCGCCACAGAAATAGCTTAATTTTGTGGCGCACTGCTAAACCGTGCGCCACAAAAACTTGGTGGGCCCCACACCCCGTCACCCCCAATCATTGGTTTTACAATTTCTATGGCGCACAAACCTCGGTGCGCCACGTAAATTACTTCTTCGTGGCGCACGGCGACAGTGCGCCACAAAAATAAGGTATTCTCGTGGCGCACCGTACTCCGTGCGCCACGAAATAAGTTATTCCGTGGCGCACCGCGGTCGGTGCGCCACAGAAATAAGCTATTCTCGTGGCGCACCGTGGTTGGTGCGCCACGTAATTAGCGAACCAGATCTACAAAAGTGAGCAACCTCCCACCTACCACACTACACAAGCCATTCTTCTTCCTCCATCTAGCTCGTCCCCCCTTCTCTCTCATACCATTTTGACTCCACTTTTCACTTGCTTGGGTATTTATTACACTTACTTTGGTTGATACTTAATTGGAGTTGAGGAGAAGGCTCTCCATACTCTCTCCTCCTCTCGAAGTCATCGATCGCGGTCTCGTCTCGGTATCGAATCTAGAAGGTGAGTAGTTGGAGGAGACATACATATGCTTGGAGGAGACATGCATATGCTTGTAGATCTTGTGTGGCCGTCGTGTGTATGGATGCTTGTTGCGGTGAAGCGCTTGTGTGTGTGCCGGTGTGGTGCATGGATGTTTGCCGAAATGTTGATTCATTTCCGTTTCGGCAAGTTTTGCACTACCCATATGTCCTACTTTGAGGAGAGGTCATGCCGAATTTTTCCACTCCATGTAATACCTTGAGGAGAGGTACGGCCCATGCATGTGTGTGCATTTGGTGCGGTTCTAATTTCCTGTTCTATGTATACCATTTGCAGGCAAGCATGGTCCTCTCGATGAGTTCCGCTCGAATCTCTAGATACAAGATAGACGCGAAGGAGGACATGATTCGGAACAATAGGCGCCGGATAAGATGTCCGCGTCGATCATGCAAACTCGAGCGCCTGGATCAACCCCGATTCCGACAACCGGAGGAGCACTCCGCCGAGGCGCGGTTTCATGCAAGACAACCAGGCGCGGCCGGCCCCATCAAATGGTGCGCATGAAGACCATGTCGAGCGAGACGACTATCATCATGAAGAAGACTATCATCATGCCGACGGGGACTATCATCATGAAGAAGAAGTCGACGGAGAAGATCATCATGAAGAAGAAGATGCCGGCGGAGAACATCATCATGATGAAGAAGAAGATTCCGGCGCGACCACGCTAATTTCGGCCTTGCGGGACTCTCATGTTCAAGATCTGCTCCTCCAGGAGACGAGCAACGATAGAGTTGCAGCTAGAGAGAGAGCCAAGCTGTCGCAAATGGAGAAAGACGGGATGACTCCGATCTTTCCTCGGGTGTCGTCCGCAGGATACGCGCTTGCATGTAACGCTTGATTACCCGCAGATGAAGACGCAGTAACAAGTGGACCGATTCCAGCTTCAACGAAGAGCTTAAAATTCTCGGCACGATCGTCTCCCGAGGGGAACACATTGCCAAGTAGTACCGAGGAGGCCAAGAAAGTCGTGTGTCCCCTTGACCTACCGCACGAAAAATACCACGCCTGCATTAATGATTGTGTGATTTATAGGTGCGAGTACAAGGACAGAACCACATGTCCGGTGTGTAGCCACGGACGGTACAAGGTTGGGAACAAGAAGGTACCTCGAAAGGTGGTATGGTACTTTCCTATCACTCCCCGTCTGCAGCGGTATTCCGAGGACCCTAAGGAAGCAAAGCTCATGCAATGGCACGAGGAAAGGCGAAGCCCGAAGAAGATCCGGAGATGGGCTATATGCCGACACACCCTTCGCACGCCGGACAGTGGCAAACATTGGACATCGCCTTCCCTAGGTTCGGGGGCGACGCAAGGAACATCAGAGCCGGGTATGAGCACCGATGGACTCAATCCGTTCGGCAACCGGAGTAGCACGCATAGCACCCGGCCTCGTGTTTGTATGGCCTTACAACCTACCCCCGTGGCCGTGCACCAAGCAAAGGTACATACACCCGAGTATTCTCATTCAGGGGCCGAAACAACCAGGTGTCGACATGCATTTGTATCTCGGGCTGCCGAAAGAGGAGTTAGACACTTTGTGGAAGACGCCACCCCGTACGTGGGACGCCTACACTAGAACTTATTTCGATATGAGAGCCGCGTTGATCACGACGGTCACGGACTATCCCGGTTACGCATATGTATCCGCCTGGTGGGCCACGGATTCAACGGCCGTGTGAAGTGCATGGACGATACCCCGCATCTACAACTACCAAGGGATCCCGGGTCCTCGAAAACCGTCTACCCGGGTGCTCGAAGGTGGCTTCGCTTGGATCACCCGTGGAGAAAACGCGGTGATCCGTTCAATGGTAAAGATGAGCCCGATGGACCCCCACGCCCGAGGAGCGGCGCGAAATCGATGATCTTCTCGAAAAATTGGAAGGAGTGCCCAGCGCCGGGAAAGAAGCGACCGAAGCCGAGCCGCTGCTCGGTGTATGGAAAGCGAGGTCTGTTTTCCACGACTTGGAGTACCGGAAGGTCCTCCACACGCCCCACAGCCTCGATGTCATGCACATTACGAAGAACGTTACCGAGAGTCCGCTTGGCACTCTTTGCAACTCGGAGAAGTCCAAGGATGGACCGAAAGCAAGATACGATCTTAAACATTTTGGCATCGGGAAAGATCTTCAAGCCCCGATACCGACGATGATGATGATGATGATGATGATGATCAGACGGAAGGGACTCAACGTCTCCGTAAAAGGGCTAAGAAGAACGCGGTGCAGCTTCCCGCCGCTCGCTTCACAACGAGTCCGGAGGAGCTCGAGCAGCTTTTCAGTGCCTCCTAGGAGTGAAAGTTCCTCACGGTTACTCGGGGAATATAAGCGGATATCCGGACGTAGCGAAGAAGAGGTTCACCGGGATGAAGTCTCACGATTGCCACGTGCTAATGACGCAGATACTTCCCGTTGCGATCCGAGGCATAATGGACGAGCACGTCCGTGATACGCTGTTTGGCCTATGCAACTTTTTTGACGTTATCACCGGAAGTCGATCGGCGTGAGGCAGCTCAAGATGCTACGAGGATGAGATCGTGGTGATACTATGTGAGCTCGAGATTTACTTCCCGCCTCGCATTCTCGTGATATATGCGTCCATCTCCTTCTCCATGTCGTTGAAGACATCAAGCAGCTCGGCCCAACGTTCCTCCACAACATGATGCCTTTCGAAAGGCGGAACGGTGTCATGAAAGGATACGTTCGCAATAGGGCCCGTCCCGCACGCAAGCATGGCCAAGGGGTTTCTAACCTACGAGTGCATCTCCTTCGCCTGAACTATCTAAGCACCGAGGACGACGAGGATCATGTTGGTCTACCACCCAGACGCACCTCGGGAGGCTCGCCGGAGTCGGTCACCGCGAGGGCTACCGCTCGGTCCATGTCGGCATTGAAAATCGACGCGACGACTTTGACAGTGGCTCACCGGGTCGCGCTACAACACTTAAAACTGACCGAACCTTTCGTGCAAGAGCACAAAAGCATGGTCGAGCAGAATTACATCGATATGGGCCGGCCGAGGAAGATGGGAGACGTAACCAAAAGCACAACTCCAGCTTCACGCGTTGGTTCAAGCAAACTCAACTCGGTTGAAGCACGTAGAAATACGCCTTCTACCGAAGATGAAAAACTCATATACACCTTATCACAGTGGACCCGCGCATAACGTAAGGACCTATCGTGGGTACGACATCAACGGTTACATGATTCTACACCGAGGAAAAGGACAGAAATAGTGAAAATCAAAACTCGGGAGTAACTATGCCGTCATACGCCGATGACGAGACTAATGTCAAGGAAAGATTTTTTGGAAGGATCGAGGAGATATGGGAGCTCAATTACTGTGGAGAGACGGTGCCAATGTTTCGTGTGAGATGGGCCAAGAAGGTCGAAAAAGAAGGCCGATATTTCACAACCATGGTTATACCCGATGCAAAATCGAAGAACGCATCCGCGAAAAATGAGCCATGGGTACTCGGTAGCCAAGTTGACCAATGCTTCTTCATCACCGATCCGTCGAGGCCTAGCCGTGTTGTCGTGAGGAGGGGCAAGAGGAGCATCATAGGAATGCAAGGAGACGCCAACGAGGAAGACTTGGACAAGAACGGTGACCCGAAGATGGAGGAGGAATTCGACAGGCACTTCGACATGCCTACTACTAGTAAAGTAAGAAGGAAGACCTCCCTACCCTCTAAAGGTTGTCCATTCACGCGAAGAAATCTCAAGGTGGCCGGTATAAAGTATTCAACCGCCAACAACCGAAAGGGCAAGAAGATTGCGAAGAGACGGCGCTAGAGCTCTGAGCCGGACGAAGAAGATCTTTTTTTGGTGTATGTGTGTGTGACAAGTACATGCATGTGTGTGTGAGAGAGACAAGAACATGTGTGTGTGAGACAAGTAATTTGTAATTGAAAATCTCTAGTAATTATTATTAAATGTTGTGTTGTTTCTTGAAAATGTAACAAAAACATTTTTAAAAAGGGAAAAAGTAGGGGCAACCAGGGTTCGAACCTCGGGTTACCCAAGCCTACCAGATGGGCTTAACCATCGGGCTAATGCTCGTGTTTCGACGTAACACAGCATTAGCCCAGCTTTGTTTACTAAGTCGGCAATTGCGTGGCGCACCTAGTACGCATGCGCCATAGAATTCCTTAATTCCGTGGCGCATGTCCCGCTTGGTGCGCCACGAATTAAGGAATTCTATGGCGCATGCACAACTAGGTGCGCCACGGAACTTACCGACTTGGTGAAATGAGCGGTTCGCTCTTCCCCCCATCTCTCTCTTCCCCACTCCCCACACTAGCAGTTTCTTCCCCGACAACGAGCCAACCCTTGCGCAACCACTGCCGCCACCAAGCGCCGCTGCCGCCGAGGAGGAGGAGGAAGGGGACCGCCACACCGCCGCCGAGAAGGACGCCCAACCCCGAGCCGCCGCCGCAGATCAAGGAGGAGGAGGACCGCCACGCCGCCGCCGAGGACGTACCCGAGAAGGAGGCCGCCGCACATCGAGGAGGAGGAGGCCGCCGCACCTCGAGGAGGAAGAGGAGAGGCCACCGTCGTCGCTACCGTCACCATCGGTGAGCTTCCCTCCACCTTCCCCTCCCTCTTCCCTCCACCTTCCCCCTCCCCTCTTCCCTCCCCTCTCCCCTTCCCTCCACCTTCCCCCTCCCGGCTAGGGTTCCCGCTAGTTAGGGTTCATTGGAGTTCATAGTCTCGTTTGCAAATTGAAATGCTTTAGGGTTCCCGCTAGTTAGGCGAATTCTCATGCTCATGCTCATGCTCACTAGAGATTTTAAAATGCTACCGGTTGCAAATAAAGATTTTGAAATAAAGATTCTGCAATATTGTGGTCAAATGGAACGAAACAAGGGACAAAGCAACATGATTGATCCATCTATCAAATGCCTAATGCAAATGCAAATGAAAATGCCTAATGCTACTTGCAAATGAAGTAGGTACTGGTTGATATAGCAATAAGTAGTATTTTTTAAATGAACAACCATATTGTAATTATCAAGTGCATGATTATGCCAATACTATTTAGTGTGTTACAAGAATTAAACCAAGGCATGCTTGCCATAAACTGCTACCGCTTATTGGTGCTGCTGTAGGCATGCCGATGCTCATAACAATAATGAAATGAAAAAATGCTTGCTCATGCTCATGCTTGCCATAAATTGCTACTCGGTTCAAATTGCTTGTGATAGCAGCTTTTGTTTTCTTTATTCATTGCTTGCCGTTTGATTTTTGGGTGAGCTGGATGCCGCTTTATGAGTGACTAGTAATAAGTAAATGACTTATGTTGCTCATGTTGCTCTCTCGGTTAATAAAATGAAATTGCATCATGCCGCTCTCGGTTTGAAACTAATTTTTTGGTTGAAAATGAATGCAGTAGGAAATGCAAAATGAAATGGTAAGCAATTTATATAGTTGGTTTAGTTGGTTTAGATGAAATGCAAAATGCAGTAGCTAGCTAGGTTCATTTAGTTGATTTATGTTGGTTTAGATGAAATGGAAAATGCAGTAGCTTGGTTCATATATAGTTGCCGCTATATTAACTTTACTTCGCTTCCTTTTGGTCAAATGCATGCTACCGATCCAGGGTACATAAAAAATTGGAATGCTATTTAATTATATCTCGGAATAATAGCATTTTCATTTGAAGTCACATGTTGGCAGTAGCTACTCGGTTGGCTTGCTCTATAAGCTTGTATGCTTGTTTATGCTCTATAATGCTACTAGTACATGAAATGCTACTACTATTTGAATTCATTTAATGTACTCGGTTTTTGTAGTGCTCCGAGGTTGTGTAGTGCTCTAGATTTGTAGTGCTCCGGTGGTAGTGCTCCAGGTGGTAGTGCTCCAGATTTGTAGTGCTCCAGGTGGTAGTCATTGTTGTTGTACTGCTCAAGCAGGTTTATGTTGGCTTTTGTTTGATGTATTGTAGATGGGCAAGTTTGTATGGTCGATATATGGTGGATATTTTTGCAGGGATTTCATTGAGTTGCCCATTTCTCCCGAAGCGTTGATTAACTTCCGTTTCGGTTGAGAAATGGGCACTCCTACGTAGAAAAATTAGCAAAAGTCATGCCGAATTTTCTGGTTGACTTTTGTACTAACTTGTTGCCTCTTTTTAATGAAGTGCAAATAAACATGTCGGGCAACACTTCTAAGCCCAGGAGCCGTAACGATGAAGTGAGAGAGGCCAACAAGGACTTCCGGGAGGGCTACGAGCAGCCCCGAAGGCCGCCGCCGAGTCGCCCGACGATGAGGAAGAGGGCCGGGACGCCGCCTCCGAGGGAGAGGGCCGGGACACCGCCTCCGAGGGAGAGGGCCGGGGCCGCCGCCGACACCGGCGACGATGACGATACCTGGGACGACGCCGCCCAGACCGGTGAAGAGACGGCCGGTGAAGAGAACGCGCCAACCGCACGGAAGGTGATAGCGGCGGCAACCCTCGGGAGGGTAAGAAGAAGAGGACGGCGAGGAGGGCAAGGAGGGATCGGAGGCCGCAAGTGCTCGCCAACGTCACCGATCATTTCACGGTAGTCTCCGAAAGTGGCCTACCCTTGGAGCCTTCGTGGGTTGCCAAAGGGTACGGCATGCAACTAGGGTGCATCGTCCGTGAAACCGTGCCGATCCTAACTCGAGACCTCGTAAGCAAGGAGAACGAGGCTATCGCCCAATCCCTCCTCCGTAAGCTTCACCAACGATACACGTTCCCGGATCCGTTAAATAAGAAGGTGGACTCTTTAGCTCTCACGAAGATGAGCACCGCCTTGAGCAGCTCGGAAGAACCGGCTGAAGGGAAAGATCGAGGCCGGTGAAAGCCGGGAGAGGATAAGTAGCAAAGACCCGTCGCTCTCCTTAGAAGACTTTAATGCATTCAAGTCTTACTTACAGAGTGACGCCGTTAAAAATGGACCGCCCGGGGAAGAAAATGCGGGATTTGAACTTAGGGACCCACCATTGCGGAAGCGGCGGTTACCGAGGAAAACAGCCCACTTGGGACAAGGAGGATGCCGAGATGGTACGTCTCGGGGAAAGAAAACCCCCGGCACAAAATCCAGGATGAACAGAGCTAGGAACTTTGTCCCAGTCCCGCTACTACTTAGACCGGAAGACGGGGAATTTATTACGGATCACGAAGACGTGAAGGGTTTCGAGAAGTACCTGGTAAGGATAGTTCTATATTATTTCGCTCATCTTATTAGGCAATGAAGCCAAATGGGCTAACCTTAAGTTCCTTTGTCTAAAGGATGAAGAGTTGACGAGAGGCTGGCCCGTCGTCCCGTGGGTCGACGGAACCGTGGGACACGCCTTTCAACAGGCGATGAACAAGTACAAGGAGAGGGAGCCGTACAAGCCACCGACGTCGGCTGGCCGTGTGTCCGGCTTGGCACAAGTATGAAGCTATCCGAGTACTACGGATCGGATGCCAAGACGAGAAAGTTGGAGAGGAGGTCATCGGCTAAGGATAAATCCGAGGTTCGGGAGCCGAAGAAGAAGGTGGAGTCACTAGAGAAGCTGGTGGCCGAAAAGCCCGTGGAGAACACGGAGATGATGAACAAGTTATTGGACGAGAAGATCCGACATCATCCCCCCGGGTTGATTGAGGGGTTAGCCGCTTGGAATGCGGGAGGTCAAGTGGGGCCGATACATGTGCCCAGCCTTAGCGGCAAGCAACTCAAGCTTCCACGTGTCGCCGACGGTGCCGCTCCACCCGACGCCGGCGCCGGGCTCCACCGTGACGCCGCCGCAGCTCCAACCGCCGCCGCAGCTCCAACCGGGTCGCATCGACGCCCCCAACCGCCGCCCTTGTATCGACAAGAGCCGAGATCGACGCCATCAAGGAGGTAAACTCATTAGTTACTCCTTCGCGTCATCTTCTTTAACTATATATGCCTTTCGTGACTGCCATCTCACGATGCCCAACATGGCGCCCCGACTCAGATGAACAATGCATACTTCGCAAACGGTGGAGCCCGGCGGCAAGTTGGTGGAAGTTGCTAGCGGCTTTGTCATGGCTTCCGCGTTATGCACGGCGCTACATTGACGGGAAGACGGGCGAAGGTCAAGTTGGTAATGGTAGTGCCGGAGTACCGCTACGCCATCCCCCCTTTCAACCTCCTGGCACGTAAGAAGGCGAGGTTTTGCCCCTTGGGGATTGCACCTCATGGCTTATGAAATGGCCGAAGAACCAGCATTCGTCCTCGGGGGTCTTCCGAGTTGTAAGAGAAGCACCGGCGCCACCCCCCCTATCATCCGGCCCAAGATCGCCAACGCCGACGACACCCTTAAGGAAACGGCGGCCGCCGCCCCCACTACCCCGAAGGAACCGACGGTCGCCGCCGCCACCCGAAGGAACCGACGATCGCCGTCACCACCCGTACGCCACAAACAGTTGTTGGGAGCGCTACCGCAACGACCGCCTACTAGACGCACGGTACGCCAAGCGGCGGCATCGCAACCGCCACCACCTAAGGTCCAGGACATGGCGCCACTTGATGGCAATGATGTAGATGATGATGATGACATCGATGCCTACATCAACACTGGCGCCTGCAGCCAAGATATGTACATGCCTCCTATGGATGAATGATACGTCCAAA
>NC_061511.1:129424508-129471672 GCF_022539505.1 Lolium rigidum
AGCCTTCCGCACACACGGCGATCAACTTAGTCGTCCCCCTACAGTCACGAAGCAGCGCCTGGTCTTCACGGGTCTTTCTCAAGACACTCCTCCGGAGGCCGGCAATCCAGCCTCAAGTCAAGCCTCGCTACCGTTTTCAGCCCTAACACGCTGCGTAAGACGATCATCGGGGATCCACCCAAATCAACCCCAAGCAACCTCGGAAGCACCACCAAGCACCGAAGCACCACCATCGGCACCACAAGCACCCCCGAGAGGTCAAGTGAAGAAGGGAAGGAAGAGAGGAGCCAAGAAGGGCGCATCTTCGAGCCAGCCTGCTCCTAAGAGGATCCGGGCCGACGACATGGTACCACCTACACCGGATGGCTTGCCCCGGTGTCATGAAGCCGGTAAACCTATACCGCTCTCCGGACATGGAACACCTCGCAAGTGGACAAATGCTCCCTTTGCAGCACTCTATTCATTATCAAGAGAGCGTCCTTCTTAAAGAAAAGGATCCAAATTACCCGGTGTTCTCGGTCAAGGTGCCGTCCAACCGGAACTTCGTCAATGAAGACCCCGCGGATATCTTCTTCATAGCGTTCGAGGACGTCTTCAATCTATTTCACTCGAAACGGCTCGACTATAACTTGGTCCGCCTATACGCGATTAATCTTCGGATGAAGATCAACGGAGAGAGACCCCGCCACATCGCGGTAGCGGATCCCTACTACATGCGCGATAGCCAGCTCCAGGACGGCTCAAGGACACGGACCAAGGCGGTGCGGTACCTCCGTAACTTCATGCTCATGCACAAAGAGAGCAACACCATTCTTCTTGCCTGTCTTTCCCGAGTAAGTACACATCCGCTCACGGCCGTCGTAACTTATGCTTTCTTATATATTTCTTCCATTGCCGATCATTTCCAACATTCCATTTCAATTGCATGTGTTGAGCAGGGACAAATACGCACACTCATCATCCTAGATCCAAAGTGGTCACTAGCCCGAGATTTCGACTCGTCGAGTACGACGACGAAGAAAGACTACACGAGAATAAGGGGTGTTCTCGATGAGGCTATCCTTGGCTACTCCAAAAGTGGAGGCACCTTCGACAAGAATGGGCAACATATCAGGCCGGACACTAAAAAGATCGGGTTCAAGCACGTGATCAACTTCCCTTGTATCAAGCAGCCAACTGGGCAGCATTAAGGAGGCCTTCTATGTCCTCCATCACCTTAAAGGGTTTGTCGAGGATGCAGAGATGATGTCTCTGCCACCTAGTAAGCGAGACCCCATTAAAATGTCGAGGGAAATCAGTGATGATGATCTTAGAGAAGACTTCCATCGCATCCAAGTAAAGCTCTCGAAATTATCGTACAAGATGTATCCAACGGATCGGGGCTCTTACACGTAGCCGAGCGTTGCCTAAGAGGGATATCGAAGAACGCCTACATAAGCGAGGGTGATGGAAGGACGTGGACGACGAAGGACTTGTACAAGCCGTTCCCGGAGCCGCTCAAGAAGACGTCTCGTTGACCGAGGCCAGTGTGCCTAGCATTACTTTGAATCGATAGACAATTTGCACCGTGTTGTAAACTAAACTTGCTTAATTTGCTCGAAACGGTGGTCGTCGTTGTTGGACTTCAGTTACTATTGTAGTCGTTATCGTTGAACCATATTACTTATGTGATACCGATGCTATATTTCTTTTAGGTTTATTATTATTTCCTTGCTTTAATTCTTGTGAATATGTATGCATGTGAACCCTCTAACTCTTTCCATTGCGTTATATACTAATATGCCTTGTGTCCATAGAGATGACGTACTACGTCGTGTTCGAGGGGAGGGTTCCAGGAGTGTACGAGGAGTGGGAGGAGTGCAAGAAACAGTGCACAAGTTCAGCGGCAACCGCTACAAAGGGTACCCGACTAGACACGAGGCGGTTGCCAAGTGGAGGGCGCACCAAGCTAACAAGAGCAAGATGAAGACCTTCCTTGTGCTCTCGCTCTTGCTCACCATCGTCGCGGCGGTACTCTATTTCATCCTAGTGTAGGCGGTGGCCGGTGTCACTTCGTTTGTATCTAGAGATGATGAGAACTTTCTTAATTTGCATGGATTATGAGTTGTATGGAGCTATATGTATAACTCGATCGGGCTCTAAGTAATGTGATGATGATGTGATGATTATATATGTCCATATTATATCTGTCTATATTATATCAGTATATAACCCGTATACGGTGTATAAAACCAGTATAAAACCTGTATAATACACCAGGGAGCACAAAATCGAGTATACCTGTACATAGTTCCGTGGCGCACCAAAAAATAATTCCGTGGCGCACCTGCTTTCGTGGCGCAGCTACACCACATGCGCCACGGAACTACTTATTTCGTGGCGCACCTGGCCCGGTGCGCCACGTAAACCTTATTTCTGTGGCGCACGACCAGGTGCGCCACAGAAAGCTTATTTTTGTGGCGACGTTTCTGTGCCGCACCTCCCATGCGCCACAGAAGCCATTTTTGGTGCGCCACTGATGAGGCTTTTCCTACTAGTGGAAGATTAAGTTTCAGCGGTTGCTTTCAACTTGTAACATGTATATCTCATGGATATTGTCAACATAGAGTAAAATAATAAGTGCAATAAGCAAGTATGTAGGAATCAATGCACAGTTCACACAAGTGTTTGCTTCTTGAGGTGAAGAGAAATAGGTGAACTGACTCAACATTGAAAGTAAAAGAATGGTCCTCCATAGAGGAAAAGCATCGATTGCTATATTTGTGCTAGAGCTTTGATTTTGAAAACATGAAACAATTTTGTCAACGGTAGTAATAAAGCATATGCATCATGTAAATTATATCTTATAAGTTGTAAGCCTCATGCATAGTGTACTAATAGTGCCCGCACCTTGTCCTAATTAGCTTGGACTACCTGGATTATCACCGCAATACATATGCTTTAACCAAGTTTCACAAAGGGGTACCTCTATGCCGCCTGTACAAAGGTCTAAGGAGAAAGCTCGCATTTGGATTTCTCGCTTTTGATTATTCTCAACTTAGACATCCATACCGGGACAACATAGACAACAGATAATGGACTCCTCTTTTAATGCTTTAAGCATTTGACAACAATTAATTCTTTTCTCATTAGAGATTTGAGGATATTTGTCCAAAACTGAAACTTCCACCATGAATCATGGCTTTAGTTAGCGGCCCAATGTTCTTCTCTCACAATATGCATGCTCAAACCATTCAACTCAGTGGTAGATCGCCCTTACTTCAGTACAAGACGAACATGCATAGCAACTCACATGATATTCAACAATGAGTTGATGGCGTTCCCCGTAAACATGGTTATCGCACAACAAGCAACTTAATAAGAGATAAAGTGCATAATTACATATTCAATACCACAATAGTTTTTAAGCTATTTGTCCCATGAGCTATATATTGCAAAGGTGAATGATGGAATTTTAAAGGTAGCACTCAAGCAATTTACTTTGTAATGGCGGGAAAATACCATGTAGTAGGTAGGTATGGTGGACACAAATGGCATAGTGGTTGGCTCAAGTATTTTGGATGCATGAGAAGTATTCCCTCTCGATACAAGGTTTAGGCTAGCAAGGCTATTTGAAACAAACACAAGGATGAACGGTACAGCAAAACTCACATAAAAGACATATTGAAAACATTATAAGACTCTACACCGTCTTCCTTGTTGTTCAAACTCAAAACTAGAAATTATCTAGACCTTAGAGAAACCAAATATGCAAACCAAATTTTAGCATGCTCTATGTATTTCTTCATTAATGGGTGAAAAGCATATGATGCAAGAGCTTAAACATGAGCACAACAATTGCCAAGTATCACATTACCCAAAACATTTATAGCAATTACTACATGTATCATTTTCCAATTCCAACCATATAACAATTTAACGAAGGAGAAACTTCGCCATGAATACTATGAGTAGAAACCAAGGACATATTTGTCCATATGCTACAGCGGAGCGTGTATCTCTCCCATAAAGTGAATGCTAGGATCCATTTTATTCAAACAAAACAAAAACAAAAACAAACCGACGCTCCAAGAAAAAGCACATAAGATGTGGCCGAATAAAAATGTAGTTTCGGGGAGGAACCCGATAATTTGTCGATGAAGAAGGGGATGCCTTGGGCATCCCCAAGCTTAGACGCTTGAGTCTTCTTGATATATGCAGGGGTGAACCACCGGGTGCATCCCCAAGCTTAGAGCTTTCACTCTCCTTGATCATGTTGCATCATACTCCTCTCTTGATCCTTGAAAACTTCCTCCACACCAAACTCGAAACAACCCATTAGAGGGTTAGTGCACAATATAAACTGACATATTCAGAGGTGACACAATCATTCTTAACACTTCTGGACATTGCATAATGCTACTGGACATTAGTGGATCAAAGAAATTCATCCAACATAGCGAAAGAGGCAATACGAAATAAAAGGCAGAATCTGTCAAAACAGAACAGTTCGTATTGACGAATTTTAAAATGGCACCAGACTTGCTCAAACGAAAATGCTCAAATTGAATGAAAGTTGCGTACATATCTGAGGATCATGCTCGTAAATTGGCGTAATTTTCTGAGCTACCTACAGGGAGATAGACCCAGATTCGTGACAGCAAAGAAATCTGGAACTGCGCAGTAATCCAAATCTAGTACTTACTTTTCTATCAACGGCTTAACTTGGCACAACAAAACTCAAAACTAAGATAAGGAGAGGTTGCTACAGTAGTAAACAACTTCCAAGACACAAAATAAAAACAAAGTACTGTAGGTAAAAACATGGGTTGTCTCCCATAAGCGCTTTCTTTAACGCCTTTCAGCTAGGCGCAGAAAGTGTGTATCAAGTAACATCGAGAGATGAAGCATCAACATCATAATTTGTTCTAATAATAGAATCATAAGGTACCTTCATTCTCTTTCTAGGGAAGTTTTCCATACCTTTCTTGAGAGGAAATTGATATTTTATATTACCTTCCCTCATATCAATAATAGCACCAACAGTTCGAAGAAAAGGTCTTCCCAATATAATTGGACAAGATGCATTGCATTCAATATCCAAGACAACAAAATCAACGGGAACAAGATTATTGTTAACGGTAATGCAAACATTATCAACTTTACCCAAAGGTTTCTTTGTAGAATGATCAGCAAGATTAACATCCAAATAACAATTTTTCAGCGGTGGCAAGTCAAGCATATTATAAATTTTCTTAGGCATAACGTAAATACTTGCACCAAGATCACATAAAGCATTACAATCAAAATCTTTAACCTTCATCTTAATGATGGGCTCCCAACCATCTTCTAGCTTTTTAGGAATAGAGGCTTCGCGCTCTAGTTTCTCTTCTCTAGCTTTTATGAGAGCATTTGTAATATGATGCGTGAAAGCCAAATTTATAGCACTAGCATTAGGACTTTTAGCAAGTTTTTGCAAGAACTTTATAACTTCAGAGATGTGGCAATCATCAAAATTCAAACCATTATAATCTAAAGCAATGGGATCATCATCCCCAATGTTGGAAAAAATTTCAGCAGCCTTTATCACAGTGCAGTTTCAGCAGCTTTAGCAGTTTCAGAGGTTTTTCGCGCTTTGCATTAGAAGTGGAAACATTGCTAACACCAATTCTTTTATTAGTATGAGTAGGAGGTGCAGCAACATGTGTAGCATTAGCATTACTAGTGGTGGTAATAGTCCAAACTTTAGCTATATTCTTCTCTTTAGCTAGTTTTTCATTTTCTTCTCTATCCCACCTAGCACGCAGCTTCAGCCATTAATCTTATATTCTCATTAATTCTAACTTGAATGGCATTTGCTGTAGTAGTAATTTTATTATGATAATTCTCATTAGGCAAAACTTTTGATTTCAAAAGATCAACATCGGAGGCAAGACTATCAACTCTAGAAACAAGAATATCAATTTTACCAAGCTTTTCTTCAACAGATTTGTTAAAAGCAGTTTGTGTACTAATAAATTCTTTAAGCATGGCTTCAAGTCCAGGGGGTGAATTCCTATTATTGTTGTAAGAATTTCCATAAGAATTAGCATAGCCGTTGCCATTATTATAAGGATATGGCCTATAGTTGTTACTAGAATTGTTCCGGTAAGCATTGTTGTTGAAATTATTATTTTTAATGAAGTTTACATCAACATGTTCTTCTTGTGCAACCAATGAAGCTAACGGAACATTATTAGGATCAATATTAGTCCTATCATTCACAAGCATAGACATAATAGCATCAACCTTATCATTCAAGGAAGAGGATTCCTCAACAGAATTTACCTTCTTACCTTGTGGAGCTCTTTCCGTGTGCCATTCAGAGTAGTTGATCATCATATTATCAAGAAGCCTTGTTGCTTCACCAAGAGTGATGGACATAAAGGTACCTCCAGCAGCTGAATCCAATAAATTCCGTGAAGAAAAATTTAGTCCCGCATAGAAGGTTTGGATGATCATCCAAGTAGTCGATCCATGGGTTGGGCAATTTTTAACCAGAGATTTCATTCTTTCCCAAGCTTGAGCAACATGTTCAGTATCTAATTGTTTAAAATTCATTATGCTACTCCTCAAAGATATAATTTTAGCAGGGGGATAATATCTACCAATAAAAGCATCCTTGCATTTAGTCCATGAATCAATACTATTCTTAGGCAGAGATAGCAACCAATCTTTAGCTCTTCCTCTTAATGAGAAAGGGAACAATTTTAGTTTAATAATATCACCATCTACATCTTTATATTTTTGCATTTCACATAGTTCAACAAAATTATTAAGATGGGCAGCAAGCATCATCGAACTAATTCCAGAAAATTGATCTTTCATAACAAGATTCAAGAAAGGTGTTTAATTTCAAAGAATTCTGCTGTAGTAGCAGGTGGAGCAATAGGTGTGCATAAGAAATCATTATTATTTGTGGTTGTGAAATCACACAACTTAGTATTTTCAGGGGTAGCCATTTTAGCAATAGTAAATAAAGCAAACTAGATAAAGTAAATGCAAGTAAACTAATTTTTTTGTGTTTTCGATATAGCAAACAAGATAGCAAATAAAGTAAAACTAGCAACTAATTTTTTTGTATTTTGATTTAGTGCAGCAAACAAAGTAGTAAATAAAATAAAGCAAGACAAAAACAAAGTAAAGAGATTGAGAAGTGGAGACTCCCCTTGCAGCGTGTCTTGATCTCCCGGCAACGGCGCCGTAAAATATGCTTGATGGCGTGTATTTCACACGTTCGTTGGGCAACCCCAAGAGGAAGGTATGATGAGCACAGCAGCAAGTTTTCCCTCGTAAAGAAACCAATGTTTATCGAACCAGGAGGAGCCAAGAAGCACGTTGGAGGTTGATGGCGGCGGGATGTAGTGCGGCGCTACACCAGGGATTCCGGCGCCAACGTGGAACCCGCACAACACAACCAAAGTACTTTGCCCCAACGAAACAAGTGAGGTTGTCAATCTCACCGGCTTGTCTGTAACAAAGGATTAACCGTATTGTGTGGAAGATGATTGTTTGCAGAGAAAACAGTAAAAACAAGTATTGCAATAGATTGTATTTCAAGAAAGAGAATTGGACCGGGGTCCACAGCTCACTAGAGGTGTCTCTCCCATAAGACGAACAGCATGTTGGGTGAACAAATTACAGTTGGGCAATTGACAAATAAAGAGAGCATGACAATGCACATACATATCATGATGAGTATAGTGAGATTTAATTGGGCATTACGACAAAGTACATAGACCGCCATCCAACCGCATCTATGCCTAAAAAGTCCACCTTCGAGGTTATCATCCGAACCCCTCCAGTATTAAGTTGCAAGCAACATGACAATTGCATTAAGTATGGTGCGTAATGTAATCAACAACTACATCCTTAGACATAGCATCAATGTTTTATCCCTAGTGGCAACAAGACAACACAACCTTAGAACTTTCTCATCATCGTCCCAGTGTCAATGCGAGCATGAACCCACTATCGAGCATAAGTACTCCCTCTTGGAGTTAAAAGCATCTACTTGGCCGGAGCATCTACTAATAACGGAGAGCATGCAAGATCATAAACAACACTTAAGCATAACTTTGATAATCAACATAACAAGTATTCTCTATTCATCGGATCCCAACAAACGCAACATATAGAATTACATATAGATGATCTTGATCATGATAGGCAGCTCACAAGATCCGACAATGATAGCACAATGGGGAGAAGACAACCATCTAGCTACTGCTATGGACCCATAGTCCAGGGGTAGACTACTCACTCATCACTCCGGAGGCGACCATGGCGGTGTAGAGTCCTCCGGGAGATGATTCCCCTCTCCGGCAGGGTGCCGGAGGCGATCTCCCAGGATCCCCCGAGATGGGATCGGCGGTGACGGCGTCTCTGGAAGGTTTTCCGTATCGTGGCTCTCGGTACTGGGGGTTTCGTCACGGAGGCTTTAAGTAGGCGGAAGGGTAGGTCAAGAGGCGGCACGGGGGGCCCAAACCATAGGCCGGCGCGGCCAGGGGTGGGGCCGCGCCGCCCTAGGGTTTGGCCACCCCGTGGCCCCTCTTCGTCTTGTCTTCGGTCTTCGGAAGCTTCGTGTGAAAATAGGCCTCCGGGCTTTTATTTCGTCCAATTCCGAGAATATTTCTTTACTAGGATTTTCGAAACCAAAACAGCAGAAAACAACAACCGGCACTTCGGCATCTTGTTAATAGGTTAGTTCCAGAAAATGCACGAATATGACATAAAGTGTGCATAAAACATGTAGATAACATCAATAATGTGGCATGGAACACAAGAAATTATCGATACGTTGGAGACGTATCAATACGTCTCCGACGTATCGATAATTTCTTATGTTCCATGCCACATTATTGATGATATCTACATGTTTTATGCATACTTTATGTCATATTTATGCGTTTTCCGGAACTAACCTATTGACGAGATGCCGAAGGGCCGGCTGTCGTTTTCTGCTGTTTTTGTTCCGTAAATCCTAGTAAGGAAATATTCTCGAATCGGACGAAATCAAGGCCCAGCATCCTATTTTTCCACGAAGCTTCCAGAACACCCGAGAGTCGCCGGAGGGGGGCCACAGGCCCACCACACATGACCCTGGCGCGGCCAAGGGGGGGCCCGCACCCCCTATTGTGTCGTCGCCTCGTTGACCCTCCGACTCCGCCTCTTCACCTATTTAAAGGTCCCTGACCTAAAACCTCGATACGGAAAAGCCACGGTACGAGAAACCTTCCAGAGCCGCCGCCATCGCGAAGCCAAGATCCGGGGGACAGGAGTCTCCGTTCCGGCACGCCGCCGGACGGGGAAGTGCCCCGGAAGGCTCCTCCATCGACACCACCGCCATCTTCATCAACGCCGATGTCTCCCATGAGGAGGGAGTAGTTCTCCATCGAGGCTCGGGGCTGTACCGGTAGTTATGTGGTTAATCTCTCTCCTATGTGCTTCAATACAATAATCTCATGAGCTGCCTTACATGATTGAGATTCATATGATGATGCTTGTAATCTAGATGTCATTATGCTAGTCAAGTGGGTTTTACTTATGTGATCTCCGGAGACTCCTTGTCCCACGTGTGTAAAGGTGACAGTGTGTGCACCGTGTGGGTCTCTTAGGCTATATTTCACGGAATACTTATTCACCGTTATGAATGGCATAGTGAAGTGCTTATTTATATCTCTTTATGATTGCAATGTGTTTTGTATCACAATATATCTCACGTGCTACTCTAGTGATGTTATTAAAGTAGTTTATTCCTCCCGCACGGTGTAATGGTGACGAGTGTGTGCATCCGTGTTAGTACTTGGCGTATGCTATGATTATGATCTCTTGTAGATTATGAAGTTAACTATTGCTATGATGGTATTGATGTGATCTATTCCTCCTACATAGTGTGAAGGTGACAAGTGTGCATGCTATGTTAGTACTTGGTTTAGTTGTGTTGATCTCGTCATGCACTCTAAGGTTATTTAAATATGAACATTGAATATTGTGGAGCTTGTTAACTCCGGCATTGAGGGTTCGTGTAATCCTACGCAATTAGTGGTGTTCATCATCCAACAAGAGGGTGTAGAGTCTAGCATCTATTTATTTATTCTGTTATGTGATCAAAGTTGAGAGTGTCCACTAGTGAAAGTATGATCCCTAGGCCTTGTTCCTAAATACTGCTACCGCTGCTTGTTTACTGTTTTACTGCAACTTTACTACCATCAACTGCACGCCAGCAAGCACTTTTCTGGCGCCGTTACTGCTGCTTATACTTATTCATACCACCTGTATTTCACTATCTCTTCGCCGAACTAGTGCACCTATTAGGTGTGTTGGGGGACACAAGATACTTCTTGCTTTGTGGTTGCAGGGTTGCATGAGAGGGATATCTTTGACCTCTTCCTCCCTGAGTTCGATAAACCTTGGGTGATCCACTTAAGGGAAACTTGCTGCTGTTCTACAAACCTCTGCTCTTGGAGGCCCAACACTGTCTACAAGAATAGAAGCACCCTTAGCCTCGAGGGAGAACTACTCCCTCCTCATGGGAGACAGCAGCGGTGATGGATATGGCGGTGGTGTCGATGGAGAAGCCTTCCGGGGGCACTTCCCCTTCCCGGCGGCGTGCCGGAACAGACACTCCTGTCCCCCAGATCTTGGCTTCGCGATGGCGGCGGCTCTGGAAGGTTTCTCGTACCGTGGCTTTTTCGTATCGAGGTTTTAGGTCAGGGACCTTTAAATAGGCGAAGAGGCGGAGTCGGAAGGCTGACGGGGCGGTGACACAATAGGGGGGCGCGGCCCAGGCCCTGGCCGCGCCGCCCTATTATCTGGGCCCACCAGGGCTCCCCTCTGGTGGCTCTCGGGTGTTCTGGAAGCTTTGTGGAAAAATAGGATGCTGGGCATTGATTTCGTCCGATTCCGAGAATATTTCCTTACTAGGATTTCTGGAACCAAAAACAGCAGAAAACAGCAACTGGCCCTTCGGCATCTCGTCAATAGGTTAGTTCCGGAAAACGCATCAAAACGATGTAAAGTGTGTATAAAACATGTAAGTATCATCATAAAAGTAGCATGGAACATAAGAAATTATAGATACGTTTGAGACGTACACTACCCGGCGCCGCCGGGCTTCCACGCGCCGGGAGGCTGGCGACTCAGCGCGGAGCCGCGCTTTTTCCCGGACAGCTACGAGGCGTGGACCGCCTTCTTTCGGCGCAGGTACGAGCGTGAACTCGCCGCTTACAACGGGCCTCCTCCCCCTCCCGCTAGGAACAACGCCGCGGGCCGCCGGTGGTGGAGCGCGCCTAACCGCACCCTCGCGAATGTGCTCGCGCACATCGAGGGTGGGAACTCTCCCCCCCTCTGAGGATGCCGCCGTCGGAGGCGGCTACCGTTTCGCGCCGACATGGCAGTTCCTGGACGCCGAGGAGGATGACGGCGTCCTCCTCCTCTGGGTCGAGGTCCGCGTCCAGGTCCGGCGGATCGGCCCCCCCGGCCTTCATCAAGAAGGAGTCGGCGTCTCCGTCGACACCGGTCTTCCTCAAGAAGGAGCCGGCGTCTCCGCCGCCGACCAGAGGGCGTAGGAGCAGCGCCCTCGTCATCCACGACCATCCCTCCTCTCCATCGCGCGGGCGGAAGAGGGAGACATCGAAGAATGAGGCCGCCGCCAACCAGCTCGCCGAGGAGGAGGCCAAGCGCGAGGAGGAGGCCGCGATGGAGGAGGCGATCGTCAGGTCGCTGAACGACCTGGTGCCCGCCGACAACACCCTCCCCATCGACGCCGCCCTCGAGTGGTCCAGGCGGGATTGGGAGCGCCAGGAGGCGGAGCAGCAGCGTCAACGAACGCCGCGCCCAGGCCCGTCGAGCTGATCAAGCTCGAGGAGAGCAGCGACGACGACATGTACCGGCCGGCGCCGCCATGCGCCGGTGACCCTGGCCAGGGTTCGAGCCGCTGGTACGAGGCGGCGCGGGCCCAGGACATCGCCAGCTCGAGCGACGACGATGACGGCGCGGACTACACGACCTTCTACCGCCATTTTGGCATGTAGGAGGCCGCTATTAGTTTAAGTTAATGTTTCCCTGTCCCCGAATTCAAATATATGTACGAATTCGGCCTATATAAGTTAAATATCACTAAATTTCGCTTATGTTTGCACGAGTTTCGCCTACTTCTGTCCGAATTCGCCGAATTTTGTCAAAAACTTCCATCCGCCCTAGGCTCGCCGCTGGAAAAATGGGCTTCCCCAGACCAAACTTTCATCCAATCCGGCGCTAAATAGCGCCGGATTTCGGCCTGGGGAACCCAACGGCTGGAGATGCTCTTATATATAGTAGCTCTCTGGACTCTAGCGTTCCTGGTAATTATGCTATGAGATCTTGCATGTACTCCTTTGATAGTACTTGGATGATCCGTGCTATTACTATTTCAGCTAGGAGGAATTGAGTAGCTTGGATTCGGTTGTTGGAAGCACGCTAAGGTTAGTGCGCTCTAGAGTGTTGAAGCATCACTGTCGAAGCATGTATCTGTTTTGGCCTGCAGGCTTTGTCATCCTGGCATCATGCCGAAACAGCTCCGTGGATAAGGCTTTCCTCTGAATTCTGAAGCAGCAAGTCTGTCCTGCTTGCTTTAGCAAGATTCGGGCACTAGTGCCAAGTCATAATGGAGTAATATTATTATTTGAAAAATAGGGTTCAACATCTACTAACGGCTAGAGCTTAAAGTATGTGGTAGATATGTTATTCTACTCCTCAAGATTTAAAATGAGCCCATGTGCTGACTGGGCTCTGAAGAATTTGTAGGCCGAAAGTATGAGGGAGTGTCAGCGTCATGTGCTTGACATTTCGAGTTTAACTTTTGAAAATAATATTTTTTGTCAGAAAACTGTTGAAAGAATTAATTACAACAAGCTAAAACCGGATCTCTAGGTGAGAAAGAAATTACTTAGCAGTACAGTTTACGGAGTTCCTGGTGATGATTTAGCTCAATTTCCCCGCATTATCTTGAGGATACCATACTTTCTAAAAAAAAATACTGCTTGGTTACAATAAAATACTGTACAATTGTTTGGAAACCAAGGTATTCCAAAAAAGAGGTATTTTCACAGTATTAAGAAAAGAGGCATGTACATCTTTTTCCAACTATGATTTTACAAAACTGTAGTATGCCTTGTCTAGACATTGAAATACAGTGGTTTATTTGGGAATAATTTCGTTTCGAAATAAAATTAGGAATAATTTTGGTGTTACATAAAGTGAGCTTCCTAGATTAAAGAAAAATTTAAGCAGTGGCCTCGTTCAAAATACCAGGAAAGACATAGGAGTACTTAATATCATTTTTTCTTGTCAGCGAGGCCACACAAAATAATTACTTCTCACACAACATAGTATTATGATTTAGTATCATAGTGCATGATAGTAATTTAATTACTACATCAACATGCATTCCTTAATATCATACACCAGTATCATACCACCACTTCAGTTTGAGAATCCAAATATACAATTCTGAACATGATCTATTTCATATTTGCTTTTCTTGTTTGATGCGCTAAGATGAAATATCATAATATGAACTACAATCCTCCTCTCTCTCACCCTTAACTGAAAATGCCATGTCATTTTCTTAGATGACACTATGTTATACTCATGATACTTATGTTGAATATATGAGCGATTCCAATATGTTTAATCTGGAGATAAAGCAGATATGACATGCCGAATAATCTAAGCAGATTAACCCAATCAACATTCCTCCTCCGGATACTAGATATGCAACTCGATAGGTAGGATAAAAATGGCATATGTATCTCAATTTCTAGTAGGAATAAGAGAACATATAGAACAACCTTGAAACATTTTCAGCAGCTGCAGCAGAGGCGTCGTTGTTGGTTGGAATAGTCATGACGGCATGGTTTGCAACAATGATGA
The DNA here is from genome assembly GCF_022539505.1 of Lolium rigidum. NCBI lineage: Eukaryota > Viridiplantae > Streptophyta > Magnoliopsida > Poales > Poaceae > Lolium > Lolium rigidum. Next base: position 129,438,441 of record NC_061511.1, read on the forward strand.
TGAAGTATTCAATGGAGTAATTCACAACAACACCGATGAAGAAGTCATAAGAAATCACGCAAGTTCATTCCATGAAGACCTTATCACCTCACTATTGTGTAGGAATCGATTCACGTGCACGTGAAGAAGCGGGATGGAGAAGACCCTGGAGACAGGGCAGCGGACGACATGGAAGGGGCTCAAGAGTGAACCATCCCTTTTTTTGAAAGGAATACAGTAGGGAAAGCCTCTACAATGATTTTGTTTTTAAATAATAAGAACCCAAATTCGCGTCCCTAAGGACTTGAACCTGGATGGCTGGATTGTACATCCACTTCCCTAACCAAGTGAGCTAGGCTCACTTCTTCCATCCCTTTTCTCATGCTCAAGTAAGTGGTAAAAGAGCCTCTCTCATACGAAGGTTCAACTCTATTGCAGCTAGAAATGTAGAACTAATCTTTAGTCCCACCTATTTCCATACACGAATAAGTAGCATGAGTTTTTTAGAAGTTTATTTGGTCCATGGGCCTACGGCCTACCTCAAATTCCAACAACTTGCAATGTGAGAGTCCCTAGCATTGATGACTGATGACCCACAAGTATAAGGGGTATATCGTAGTACTTTCGATAAATAAGAGTGTCGAACCCAACGAGGAGCAGAATGTTTTGACGAGCAGCTTTGATCGAGGATTCACTGTAAACACTAGCAAATAGGTTTGCAGGGGTATTTGGTATTGCAGATAAATAAAGTACGAGTAAATAAAATGCAGTAATAATAATTGCAGTGAGTGGCCCAATACTTTTTAGAGCAAATGATAAGCCGGTTGTTTTACTTATAATGACCAAACGTTCCTGAGAACACACGGGAATTTCGTCAAGTGTTTTTACTTCACATAGCTGAATAATCTTCAATGGTTTGGTAAGTGTTGTGTGGGTGAATCTATGCTAATGCATTATCCATTTATTGGACTAATACATACTTGTGATTATACCTCTTGCAAGCATCCGCAACTACAAGAACGTAATTAAGATAAATCTAACCACAGCCTTAAACTCTGAAATTGTACACTCCCTCGTGCACTGTTTCCTAATAGGGGTTTGGGTTTCTGTCGCTCCCGCAACCCCATAATTAGTAGCCAAATACACGATGCATTCCCCTAGACCCATAAATGTGAAGTATCATGTAGTCGACGTTCACATGATACCACAAGAAGATAGCACCACAACTTAAATATCAAATCATTGCATACAACTAACATCATGACTTCTCCCATGTCCTCAAGAACTAAACGAACTACTCACGAGACATCATATGGATAATAATCAGAGGTGGTATAATCATGAATAACAATCTGGATATAAACCTTAATTCAATGATTTCACTCAATAGCATCAACTACAAGGAGTAATCAACACCGGGAAAGTTTCCCCTATGAACTAGACAAGTATCATACCGAAGATGTTACAGCGGGATGGCGTGGAGACGGCGGTGATGATGGTGTTGGTGGTGGAGATGATGGTGATGATGATACCGATGAAGTCCAGCTCGATGGCGGTGATGATGGCGATGATTTCCCCCCTCCGGGAAGGAATTTCCCCGGCAGAATTTTGCCTGCCGGAGAGCTTTTCTTTCTCTTTGGTTCTCCGCCACGTAGCGGTGGCGGAATATTTCTCTGGTCGCTCTCCCGATCTTAGGTTTCTCGGGGGGTTAAAATAAGCGAGGGAGTATTATCAAAAGTGGGCCAGGGCGCCCAGACCATGCCTAGGCGCTGTCTGAGGCTGGCTCGTGCCTAGGGGTGATCTGTCCCCCTCAGGGCCCATCTCTGTGTCCCCTTCTAGCTTCCTCCGTCATCTGGAAAAATAGGGTTTTCTATATATTTTCTGGGAATTGTTGGTCTTCATAAATATGGTGTCTTGACGGTCATTTTTTCCAGCAGATTCCTGGCTCCGGCGGTTAATTCTCCAATAATCATCAAACATGCAGAAAATAGATAGAATGACATAAGTATCACCTCTAAATATGAGATATATCGATGAATAACAGTAAACTATGATGTAGAATAGTGATGCAAATTGGATGTATCAACTCCCCCAAGCTTAGACCTCGCTTGTCCCCAAGCGAAACTGAACTTCGTAAACCAGACAACGGGTTTATGGAGTGAAGTGTCGATAAACAAAATACGGACAAGAAGCATCATACTTACCAATACATAAGTCATTATAGACAGCAACTTCCTTTTATATAATTCAACTTGCAATGAGTTGGTGTGGCATAACTATGGGTCTCGCTTCCTTAAAGGCCTATACGCCATACTAGGCTATATCTGTTGGGCACAACTAGTCAGTGAGATACTGTTGATCAGTCAACCCGTTGCTTTGATGTGTTGAGAAGAGTTGGGTCTGACTGCTGATCTAATACTGGGACCGATTCATATAGCTGTGAGATTGTCTTGAAGTTGTCAAACAACTGCAAGGTCATTACATACCGATAGTTGAATGAAAGAAAGGTGTGTGACACTCAAAGAAAGTTAACACAGATATTTTAATCAGTTCATATATCAAATGAAAACATCATGAAGAGGAAAATATAGTAGTACTACAACACGGTCAACCAGTGAGCTAGATGCTATCGAAAAATACCACGGGCTAAGGAGTTTTTTGTGTGGTGTGAGACCCTCAAGGCCTTGGGCAAACACATTGACCCGACCAAACCCGATCCATTGTACACAAGCATGGAAGCAACCACTTTGCGGGATATCGGCTCGTCAAGACCAAACCCGACCGTCAATCCGATCCCGTCCAAACTCGACGAGCACCGACTGATCCGTCCACGGGGCAGGAGCCAAGCCAAGTCGACACATCGCGAGCCGCCACGTGATCCGCCTCGGTACCCACGCCCCGTCACGTTCCCACGCCGTCGGCCACTCCGTTAGCCCCGCGAAAAGGAGGGGGAGACTTGTATAGGATCTATCAATCGGGTGAGATCATAGGATCAACTCACATAAAACATATTTTTATCATGTGAAAAAATCTGAAAATAATATATAACATACCTATGGATTGTATCTACAACTCCAAAAAAAATCAGCTCAAAATTTGCTCTACACTTGAAGAAACAAAAAAAGACAAATCCAACTATGAATAGTGTCAGATCTGATTGAATAGTAGTTTACACTATTCACACCTAAATTTGTCTTTTTTGGTTCTCTAAGTATATGTCGAATTTGAAGCTGTAAATTTTTAGTCTTGCATATGTAACATAGTTGTGCGTTGTCATTTTTTTCCATAATATTTGAACATGTTTTGTCTCTTCAAAAAAATTGATCTCATAGATCCTACCTAAAAGCTGATCCTATCCAAGTCTTCCCCCGAAAAGGATACGCCCACCCGTCCGCGTCCACGTCCACGCAACCTCTCCTCCACGCGGACCCACACGTCAGCGCGTACAGGGAAACGCCTGGGCCCGCGTGTCGGCGAGAGCGCGGGGTCATAAGGGGAGCGTGCTGCTGAGGGCTGGGCAGTTGGGATACTCGCGGAGGTGGGGAGAGGAGGCGTGAGCACCAGGAAAAGCGGGGGCCGACGATAGGTTCCGATCTCTCTCCAGCTTGCGGGATCGCGGACCCAATTCGATTCCGCCCCGATCGATCGATTCGTGCCGGCCCTGCCTTCGCTTTCCCCCTTGGTAGTCGGTAGATTCCTGGTGGGGATTTTTTCTTCCTGTTGAGCCGATTTTTCCCGATCGGATCGGACCGGATCGAGTCCGGAGATGCGAATCGAGGAGTTCCACGGTGGTTCCGGTGGCGGCGGTGGGGGTGGAGGTGGAGGGGAGCTGCAGCTGCGCCGGGAGGACGGCTGGGAGCTGAAGCTGCGTGCCGAGCATGCCGCCGATGAGGTGCAGGGAGAGGAGGAGGGCGCCGCGAGGGCGATCGTGCGGGCGGCTTTCGACGCCAAGCGCGCGGCGGTGGGCGTGGGCGCAAGGATGCTATTCTACCCCACGCTGGCGTACAACGTCGTCAGGAACCAGTTCGAGCCTCACTTCCACTGGTGGGATCAGGTCGACGAGGTGGGCGACTTTTTCTCCTCCTTTGATTTCCGTTCCCTTGATCAGAATATTTCCTCCTGTATGTATGTTGTGTTGATTGTTGCTCCTTGTGCGTTCATCTTGTGTCGCTAGGGGATTTGCTCTGTAATGTAGCTTCGAGTGGCGGCTACCGTCCCTTTTTGTGACCTTCAGGGCGAGATCTCTCCTGTCCAGAGTAGCGTGTAATCTGTTTGTTTAGCTGTTGATACGTGTGAGCTGATGTTTTAGTTAATTATCATCGACAACCAAGTGGAGCTTGTGTGTTGGTTTTACCCCCAGCCCACAAGGATCATACCCTGGGCTTGACGTCTTGTATGGTTTGCCCCATCGATAGTGAGGCACCAACGCCAAATTCGTCAAATCTGAAGCTCTGTGGCTGCACTCTAGGCTTAGCGTGAGTGTGAGCGTCTGCGTTTTACCTGGTGGTTAGTTTGTTTATTCTGGTTTTGGTGTCATGTCTTTTCTGCAATTTAGCCACTGTTGCTTCAGAGTTGGTTTTAATTAGTTTAGGATCACAAGTATCTATGTTCTAACTGTTCGCAATTTCTTGTTGGATCAGCATGTGCTGCTGGGCGCGGTTCCGTTCCCGAGCGATGTTCTGCGGCTACAGAAGCTTGGAGTCTGCGGCGTCGTCACGCTAAACGAATCGTATGAGAGGCTCGTGCCCAAGCCACTGTATGAGGTAATTGCCAAATCATGTATAGTATTTCACTGCTCAAGTACTCTATGAGTATTGTATCTTGCAGCTTTGTTTGCGAATTCGTTATAGCATGTGCGGCACTAGCATATTTAGTGGGTGGATGGTCTGATGAGTTTGTGTAGGTGTAAACTAGATTGTTTGAAATAGTGAAACCAGGCATCTGTTGTTGATCTGGTTAGAGTTTGAAGGATCAGTCCTGTAAGACACTAGTGTGATCGCTGCTGAACAAATACTGAATGCTGTTGTTTGACATCTTGGTATCCATAGGCATAGGCCCGTGGACGCCATGGCCCTGTCCTTGTACTTGTGTCCTCTCCTAGGTTCTCAGCAGTTATTGCCCCATCGCTTCATTTGGCTGCAATTTCTCTTTTTTACTTTATCTCACTCTCACACTACGCCATTGTTCTTGTTCTTGGTGTCCACCAATCAGATCCAGAATTTTAGCAGTACTTCAATTGGTTCCTTTTGCTGATGTTTATTGTGCTATGCCGGTTGCTGTGGTCTCTTGAAGAGATCATCTTAGGGTTGACTTTGTTATGCATGCTGAACGATGTACTGCTGTTATGGTAGCAAGAGTGTCAGTGCAACATAGTTGCTTATTTGATATTGGTGAGCTGATACGCTCCTGATGGATGGTACTGTTTGTATTTAGGTTAGAGAAACTACTAAATTAAGAAGGATTTATGATTTATGTTGTGTATCTCTGTTTCTTGCTGAGTTGCAGTGTTAAATCAAGTAGCAGTGACCCTTTTCGCAGTCATTATCTTTGCTATATGGAACTGCCAGTACCACAAGTTAATGATCTTCTTGATTTAGGCTCATGGGATTGAAAACCTGGTGCTACCAACTCGTGACTACCTTTATGCGCCTTCATTAGACAACCTATGCAAGGCTGTTGACTTCATCCACAGTAAGAACCTACTCAAAGTATATCCTGTAAGCAAACAATATGAAGTTCTAGTTTATTATTTGATTAAGATTCTCCTTGTGCGAGCCGACTCTGTAACTTTTGCTGTGGTACCTTATGCTTCATTTCGCTTTGTTGTTTCAAATAAACTGACTTGCACCATGTTTCTTACTTGGAGCCTAGATGTTTCAGGGTTTTGCGTACTGTCGCATGCCAGTCTTCTTTATACTGAAAATGCATGGCTAAATATAGCATGAACAAATATACTTGCTAAGTAGTTTCTGTTGCGCCGCCGTATGTTCTGTACATATCCTCTTGTAGTTTGTCTTGAATTGTCCATGTTCAGCAGGCTTGGCTTGTGAAGAGCTTCAACATTACGTCCATACAACCTCTTTCCTTTTTTCTGCTGTTACTTTCCTGCCAACTATGGTGATTTGGCACATGGATTTATGTCTTGCTTTAATTTTTTGAAGGAAATGCTTCATGCGGTAAACTGACCTATGTTCACTGCAAAGCTGGACGGGGACGTAGCACCACAGTTGTGCTTTGCTACTTGGTATGTCAGACTATTGATCTTACTAAATGGTCTCTTCACCTGAATAATCTGAGTAAGTTTAAAATGATGGCTATTTACTTTGTTCTTGTAGGTTCAGTACAAGCAAATGACACCTGCTGGAGCTTTTGAACATGTACGGTCATGCAGACCAAGGGTTTTATTGGCTTCAGCACAATGGAAAGTAAGTTGCAAAACTGTCATATGATCTCAGAGCACACAATACTTACATTTTCCACAGGATTCCGAAGCTGTATAACTGGAGCGATGAAATATGCCTTAGTTGTGATATGTGAAACAATGGACCTAGGGTACTTTGGACAGATCTAGGGTGTCTTTGGTTTTAGCACAAGTGTTTGCCCTACCAAATATTTGGCTAGTCAAACTATTGGTTGAGCTTTTCCTTGCCCATGAGTTGGCAACATTGACAAAAAAATGAACTAAAGTTGCCAGCAAACATCCACATGCCAAAATATTGGCATCTCCAACCAACCAAAATTTTTGGTCACGACCAAAATAATTAGTAGGGTGGGATTTGGCCACCATCCAAACATACCCGTACTCTTTGGCATGCACTGTGACTCTTTTTATGGAAAATAAAAATGAGAGGGAAAACCCCAACTGTGTATACTGTAGATAAAGGAAAGAAGTTACTCCAAGGGCAAAAGCTCAGGGTCCTACAGGAAATATCGAATTAGTTAATCTGACCAAATCCCTGGTGGGGTCTTATTTTTATCTTCTACTTGGTGGATAACCAGGGTAAAGATTTTGTGTGGATTTTTTTTTTAAATGGAGGTTGTAGTGATTCCATCATTATCTCCCTATTTTATACTAAAGAATTTCTGCCCTGCATCGAATGTTTATGCACTGATGTAATTATGTTACTAGTGTGTGACATTAATGATTGCAATGTGTTTTTTGCGGGTAAGCTCTTACAATCAACAAAAGCTAAATTAGTTGTATCATCTTGTAGGCTGTCCAGGAATTCTACCAGCTAAGAGTGAAGAAAACTGTTAAGCCCAGTTGCCAGGACAAACCAATCATCAAGTCCCCGTCTCCAGTGTTCCTTGCCACTGGCAACCTCATCACTTTTGATGAGAAGACATTTGTGATGGTCTCAGAATCAGACCTAGAAGGGTATAATGCGGATACCTTGGCAGTTAACATGGGCAGTGACTTGTGGGAAATAAGCTTAGTATACCGCGTGCAGTTTGCCAGCCAGGCAGCATTTGCAGGGTTTTCATACCTGTGGTTGCAGTGCCGTGCCCAGAAGGACAAGGAGGCACTTGCCGAGAGCATGGGGAGTGAGAGCTGCTCTCTTGAGGCGGAGCAGCCTGCCAATGGTCACCCCTGTCTACTTCAAGGTGTTGTGGTTAATCCATGAATCGTCCTGAGCGACCTGGTGTCTTTTTGTCTTGCACCCGTACATATGAAAGAGAAGGAGATGCAGTGTGAAGCCTCTACTCCAGTCTGCAGCAACCAAGGAGTGCAGTTGCTCGAGTCTGTATATATGTGTTGTAATAAGTTGACTGCTACGTGTACAAAGGTAAATGGAAACCGCCTCAAATTGTTAACCTTACTTGCGAAATCTGTATATATATGTACTACTACTTTCTTACACCGTGTTCGTAATGTCTTCAAGTTTTCTCCCTGTTTGCTGATTCTGTCCTGCATTTGAAATGGAAAAGATACGATCATATTTGGTTTGACTTGGAAATCTGGGTCAGATGCAGTATGAAGTTCTGCATTTTTTTAAGTTGGGAGTGTCTAACCATCATCTAGCTGAAAATGCAATTCGGCATAAGTCAGATTTTGCCAAAACTAGCAGCATTCCTTTCTTCGCTTTTATTCGTTCTTTCCCTTCGCTTCCGTCGTCATTCCAATCAGTCCCGATCGTCAAAATCGAAACAGCCTGGGTTTTTTTTCGGTTTTTTCAATCACGATGTTCTCTTTGCCTTTTCAATTCGCCCCAGTAATGAAAAACATGGACTGAAAAAAGCCTTTATGGATACATTCTATCTTGGGCCTTACAAAACAAACAGCAACAAACAGCGGGCCCTCCTGATCTACCAACTACAACCACGCCAGCCTTCCCTCTTCTTCCTCCTCACGCAAAGACACACTGCATCTTGTGGCGACGGCCACCAGAAGAAGAAAGCAGAAAAGGCCAGAGACGAGGAAGAACATCAGACCAAGAAAGAGAGGTAGATCCACACACAAAAAAAGGGATCCACTATGGATGGCAATGAGAAAACCTGGAGTGAACTGAAGAAGGCCGAACCACATCTATTCTCTGCACAGGTTCTTCAACCTGTATAAGCATTATTCTTGTTCTATAATTTTAGCCTCTCTTAAATTTCTTTATCTGGAATAAGAATAGATGATGGTACTGTCAAAAAATACAAAAACCATGATGCTTAAGCGGACGAAAACTTGTAACCACGCATCTTAACAGTACAAATCTGAAGAAATTGAGATAAATGAGAAACTGAGAATGAGAAATACCCACATCCCCACCCTCAATTTTGAAAACAAAAATAGAGGTTCCTCAGGATTCCTAATGAATCACAGAGGTTCAAACAAGAGTTTCAGATCTACAAAGCACACAAGCCTAGGAACAACAGTTCCAAGGAGCTGCAACATAGGACTACCTGAAGCCAAAGAGAGTAACTACCTTCTCGCTGAAGAAGAGAGTCTTGTTGTTCTTGAGCTTGATGGCATTGTGCTTCCAGTGGCCGTGCACGGAGTCATACTTGAACATGTAGGTCCGCAAATCACAGAAAAAAAACGATTAAGAATTGGATAAGCCTAGAACACAGAAAATCGCTCAACATGCAAGCACTCAATGCTTTATTCAACAAAGTGATAGAATAATCGTGGAACCAAGCAGATAAAACAACTCTATATCTAAGATACGTTATCGTCAAAGAGCAAGAAAAAAACACTACTGATATCTTAGATCAAACTATATTGAACAATATTTAACTAAGTGACCACATCATAGTAACTTGGCCCACTCTATCAACTGCCCCCGTGTGAGCTTTCTATCTTATTCCTCCCCACGCAAAAGGCGCCGGCTCACTCTCTAGCTCTGTCTTTATCAAGCAACTAGAAATTAGGTTCAAGTAAATTCAAGGGCACTTCAAGTCAGACTGCTCAGCATACAAAAGAAATTAAAATTCAAGTAAATTCAAGAAAACTTCAAGGTTAGACTGTTCTCACTCTTTCACTGTTGACTTCCTGTGCACATGTAACCATTCTGCTTCTCCAGCTTCTCCGTACTGCTTCTCGGGCTTGTCATCACTGCAGTTCAAGGGATCGGTGAGCTTCAGGATTTAATACATTTTGACATGTGATAAATGAGCAAACAAAACTGAGAATAAATGATTGAAAGAAAGAATTTAAGTAAGAGACTAAGAAAGGAAAAAAAAAGTATTGAGAGGAGAGAATTGAAGCCTGGAATGAACAAAGATGAAGAAACTGAGAAGAAAAGACTGAACACCAAGGAGAACAGAAATAAGAAAGAGAAATAAGAAATAAAATAAGAATGAATTAAACAGAGAATGAGAGAACGACCTAAACAGAGACTAGGGGCAGAGATTGAGAGAAGGACCTAAACAGAGAATGGCTGAAGAAAGTAACTAACGAAAGAGAAATACGAAGGAATTAAACAGAGACTGCTCAGACTGAAGGAGAGACACAAAATGAAGAGTGAAAGACAAAGTGACAAAGAGAGACAGAGAGGAAAGAATGAGAAAATTCATGATAAGACTAGGTGACAGAGAAAATGAAAATGAGAGCAAATGAGACAAACTGAGAGAAAGACTAAGCAAATTAAATTAAGAAGAGACTAAGAAAAAATAAGATAATGAAAATGAGAGAAGGAATGAGAAAAGGAAACCGAGCACCCCCGATTAGAACGGGAAAATGATAACAACACAAACAAGTTAATGAAATGTAACTTAAAATTGACTGAAGAATAAAGACTAAGAATGAAATATCGCTTCTAGACTGAACCAAAGAAGAACTAAAATCATAACTGAAGAAAGAAACTAAAACAAAGAATTATAATCCTAACTGAAGAAAGATACTAAATTAAAAACTAAAATAGAGCTCATGCTTTACTCATGTTGAGGGAACAATACATGATGATAATCAAGGTTCATCTACTACATCTCTTCAACAAGAAAATGACAATCAACGGGATCTAAACATGTTTTACGATATGCAGCTACACCAGGTCATTCTCTTGATTATGAAGAACATTTTTCATTATTTAATACTGTTTTCATGCATTAACAAAGTACTGAAAAATAAAAATATATGATTACATGCATGCAGATTACTGGATCTGAGGGTATATAATAAGGACATCAAACAAATAAAAAACATACAACATCTAAATCAGGACACAACACAAGTTCTGGAGAATACCATGATGTCCCATCCACGAGCACAAACAATTGAAATGTCAGCCCCGGTGATGTCACTGCAGAAGGGCTGAAGGAGATTACTGAAGATGATATAAATATATTTCTAGCAAATGAGAAGTTAACTGCTAAGGGGGTTCAGAAAAAAGAGAATTCAAACAATGCGTGACAGCCCGTTGAAACCTAAGGTTGGGATGGAGTTTTAGACAAGAGACGAAGTTCAAATGTTCTTCAATGCTTACAATATTGGCTTCTCGGTCAGTTGTGTTTCATCTTACCGTACTGCAAGCAAAAGAAGAAACAGTAAGACTTGTCAATTCCAGACAACCTTGACCTTTTATTCTGGAGAATAACTGAGGAAATAAAACTCAAACAATGCATCATCTAAAATTCTCTTCTTTCTTGATTTGACAATACCCTACGTAATTTTAAAACTTCAATCATAAGGAAAGAAGCCAAGAAAAAAATATGAGAAATTGCAAAAAAGGGCAGAATAATAACCTACTAAATCACCACTAGACGAGTTCATCATGACTATCAGCATTTGATGAAAGATAATCAGACACATCAGCCAAATGAGAATAAACATGATGCCAATTCCCACGAAGCATATGCCGGTTGTCGCTGATATGATACGTACATACAAAACACGAGCACCCATGAGCACATAAAAACATAAAACATGCTAAAATTACTAGATTCTAAAAGAAACAGCAATGAGCGTAATTGAATAAAATATCAAGCACTTCATACACAAAAAAACCCTTCAAAATAAATGAGCCAAAGTTAATAGCCAAAGTTGTGCTATCCTACAACTTAAAAGAATGTCATTAAGATTGACAGAGGGTGATAGCCAAGTTGTGGTGTCGTACAACTTAAAATCTAGAACAAAAAAAGGCACGGACACAGTATTGAAACCCAGTAAACAAAAATTGTAAAAAAGAAGTAGCAGGTCTATAAAGGAAAAAAGCAATAAATAGGAAACAAGAAGCGTAGGTTCTATCAGACCACAAGACAGAACAAGAATTGTAGATTATATCTATTGTGGACCTTAGTGTGGAGTTGCAACTGAAAATCAAAAGCCCTGTACATTAAAGCCAAAACGGCCTATAATCAATATTAGATATTCAAAACAAGAACAAATAGCGTAAACAGATGCTGCTAGTACAATGAAACAAAGTAATACTTTTACATACGCCAAACCATGTATATTATGTTAGCTTCGAATTGATTTGCATAAAACATTACTTGACATAGACAATCCCATAGCTGGAGAATGACATTACAAACAAAAGAAAAGGCATGCAGGATGTTATGGAAAAGAACCAAAACGCAAGCGCGGGCACTCGATACAGAAGATGTTTCAGAGGGAAAACAGAATATGAAAATCACCTAATTATCGACCATCTTATACAGCAACAGCAGCAGCCGCCTCACTAGTACCGAAACTGCTATCATTAAGTCCATACACCTGACACTAACAATCTAACATACATACCACTAACAGCAACAAAAAAAAAACATTGTAATATTTGGCTCTCCCCTGTTCCAGAAGCTGTTAGGGAATTATGTAATCAAGACTACATTGTGAGCTGATTAATAGTTTTTCCCCCTCAAAAAAAAAACACCAGGTCTATTCAGACTATTCAAGAAAACTGCAAGCAATTCAATTTAATGACAAAAAACAAGATTCCTACTCAACCCAACGCTCTCTACACACAATGGATTACCAACTAAAATGGAGCCATACATGGGTTAACACCTTATCTAATGCTACGATTCAGATAAAAAGACTTAGGTCCTTGGAAAAAAGGTAGAACACTGAAAGCATGATTATGAGAATGGTGCTTTGCTAGTGGTAATCCGTGATTAGGCTTGTAGCATTTTTAGCTATTACTCCACCATCGGAAGTACAAGATCTATATAGGAGACACCAACAGACGAGCATACAGCTGAATCAAAATGAAATTGACTAACAGAATAAGGGGAAAATAACAGCAATATCATGGGGGACACGCACACGAGAATTGCCTCACATCAAAACAACCGAAAATCCATGTATATGCGTTCCCTCTTTCAACGAAGAACAGCAAAATATACACCAGATCTACATGTTCGTGGTGTGAAGAAAAGCAGGCAGGGGGGGACGCGGTATAACGAAGAAACATACCAATCATGCTGGCGACGAAGGCTATTACCGCCACCTCGAAACGATGCTTTCTCGCTCAAAGCTTCACCATGGAGGAACCCACCTCCACTGCCTCCACGCACACCCATCCTTCCACAACAAAACAGAGTAGGAGAAACGCAGGGCGGCAGGGAGGAGAAACGACCGGATTCCTCCCAACACGCCACGGCGGAACCAGGCCCTCCGCCTCTCGTCCCCAAATTTCTCTCCGCTGACATAACGACAGAGGAAGGATAGGGGAAAGCGGAGCTAACTAGACGAGAGCACGGAGCCCGAAATTCAAAATGAGGGGACTAAAAAAATAACCCGGACAACAAGAAAACCGGATAAGCAAACCGGAAAGTAACAACGCGGGGCGAGGATCGAACTTGCGTCAAGATTTGCGTGAGCGATGAAAAAGAACGGACAGCGATCTGACTTGGAACGAATTGTGTTTTCAGCTAGCTGAAAAATAGGAACGGTGTTTTTTTTTTTTGAGATGTGAAGTTCTGCATTTCTGGTGAACTAAACGTGCAAAGAGTTCATTCACCCAACTGAATCGCTCCATGCTTCCATCCCTCAAACTGCTTAAAAAGTTCACCTCTTGTTAAATTGATGTTTTTGTCCATACGGCTTTTAATGCTCCCTTCCGAAAAAGGACTGTGCGGAGGCGAGCGTGCTTTGTACGAATTAAAAGCAACTCTATCAAATTCGGTATTTTGCGGACTGTAAAAAACTAGTAGAGTACAAGCCACGGTAAATGCGAATTCTGCGCTGCACAGGCTGCGGTTAATCAGATCTCTTATACTCCCTCCGTTCTAAAATGTAAGGCGTTTAAAGATTAGTCAAAAGTTAATGTTTATTAAGTTTGACCAAGTTTATACACAAAAATATAAACATATACAGTACTGAATCAACATGAATAGATTCATCATAAAATATACTCCATTCGATATTGTAGATGTAAATATATTTTTCTAAATATTTGGTCAAAGTTAGTAAAGTTTAACTTTTGACCAGTCTTTAGACACCTTACATTTTGGGACGGAGAAAGTACTAATCCGTAAAACAGAATATTTCAAAAGATCCACCTGTGAGTTTTTTTTTCTTACGCCCCACTCCTCGAGGCAAGCTCCGCCCCGGCCGTACCCCGGTGAGTCCACCCTGGCCATGTCCTCCCTGACCTGCCTTGACCTGGTCACGCCCACCTAGCTTTGGCCATTTTCGATGGATTCCAGTGAGTTTCGGGCAAATTCCAGCGAGCGGAATTGTGGCGACACGTTTGCTCCGATGAGATTTGACCAGTTTACGAGGGCTATGGATTTCACTCGGTTTGGCCTCCGAAACCTCATATACACGGGTCGCAGGCGTAGGTTCTCAGTGCCCTATAAAAAAAATTAAAGATCTGATCTGGGATATTTTTTGACCAAAACTGTAAACACCCGGAAATTTACGGGGTTGACAACTTTTATGGGATTTGCTAGAATTACTCTTATACTTGGACGCCTGATCGCATACCCAGGGTGGATTGGATACCGCAAGATACAAAAGGTCAGCTCCTCCAAAGCAACATTAGGGAAGAAAGAGACTCTACATTATCTTCCAAAGCAACATATATTAGGACGAGTGCTATGCATGAACTTGTGTTCTCTCGCCAACAAGATTAACAAAACAACTTGCCGGCATCTCTTATACTTCGACCGGCCGATGGCATACCCAGGGCTGATTGGATACCGCGAGATGCAAAAGGTCAGCTCCTTCCAAAGCAACACCAGGGAAAAAAGAGACTTCACATTATCTTCGGCTGAAAGGACACCACATTATCATTTTTCTAGTTGTCAAAGATCACATCTCCCAATCCCGAGAAAGGCGGCTGCTATCTCATGATCCTTGCCGCTATTTGTTTACTTCTCATCCCCACCTTTCGCTGCGAGCTTGTCGACGACCTTCCACCGGCAATGGTGGTGGGGGCGCCACGGCGCCAGCGACGGTGAAAAGGCCATGTAAAGTTAAGCAACAGCAACAACAACAGAGCTCAGTTGGGAGCCACGAGTGTGTGCATCTTCACAAAGGAGCTCAATGATTTGGACCACTCGTCACCCTAGCGAGATATCCACATATCCTATCTTTGATAAGGTCACAACACCAATTTCCCATCCTTCGTTTCCCTCCGACCCTGCTGTAGGCGTAGACTATGCTTTCAGGAGAGCATGTATACATGATGTGATATCTCATCTGCAGAATCCACACCCACCGTTTCACCGTTTTCGATCTTCTTGATTTCTATGAGAATTGACGCTTCTCAATTCTCAACACAGATCGAGCTAGCAAAGTTCATGTACAGGAAGCATGATACGACAACAAAAATATCAGTTATGCGTTGTAATTTGTCTAGTTGCTTTTGTTCACCTCCCTATGCTAGTATTGCAGATGATAGGAGACCAGAAGGATGGCATGTTCATAACACGCACGATTGATGTTGTTTCGGACGATTTGTCGTGCTGCGATGGACTCTCAGTGGTCCAATTATTGAAGCATTGGAAGCTCAGAGCCACACAGGCAAGAAGCCCGTCCTGTCATCGCTGCCTCCTCAGATGGCAACAAGAAACTAACCCCAGCCCACTTGCGTGATCCATGAACACCACGATAGGGACCCTTTTGATCTCGATTTCTTAGATCATTTCTCCATGCAAGCACCGAATTAAATTCATTCATTTCTTGGAATAGTAGCACATTACAAACAAATTCTACTACAGCTGCTTACTACATATCTGAATCCTTTTCACCAACTTATAGAAGAGCGAAGACGCAAGCAAATTCTTATGTATTTTATACTCAATATAAATAAACTAGCTGAAGCACGATCATCGATGGACACAAAGTTAGCATGACAAACGAGAACACGGACAGCTGATGCAGCTGGCACGGGTTCCTGCCGTTGGCCATGTCCGGCAACTGGAGATCGTCAGATCACAGCGCCTTGATGCCACCCATGGTGCTGCGATGAGGAGGCGCGATGCTGAGCTCCAGGATGCTGGCGGATGAAGCCATCGCCAGCTCCAGCCCGGAGGCGGCCATGGCGGCGAGCGACATACCGGCGGAAAACTTTGATCGTTTCATCACATGGTTAGTTAGTTCATCAACCTGCAATACGTGGGTATAAGGCTTTGGTTGCACCTGTTGTTACATCTGAAGCAGCTACCAGATGTAAAGGTGCTGATTAGTTTTACCTGCATGTTGTTGGCCCTCATGAATCCAGCATAACTTGGTACCTGAGATGAGGTTCAGAGTTCAGTGTTCTGATGAAGGCTAATTCTAGCTGAACCTTGTAGCAGGAAACAAAACGAACATAAAGTAGACGAGTTATACATGAACGTCGCCACGGTCGGTATGGAGTATCTCCTCAGCAGGAGCAGGCTTGGTTCCAATACTCTGAGGACTTGGCAGCTGAAACCAAAATTAAATTCAGCAGAGTGCATCAGCTGCAAGGTCCGATGGATGGTTGGAATAATTGGAGTGAATTGATTGGACTGGATCGATCAGAGTAGATATGCACCTGATCATCGTAGCTGTGGCCCGCGACGATGCCAACGTCGAAGAGGCTGGCCCGGCGCTTCTTCTTGCCGGGGTTGGTCTGCCGGAGGAAGTACTTCTGAGCGTGGCTGGCCACCTGCGTGGCCGTCCTGGTGGTGACGAAGTTCTTGGAGATGCCTCTCCAGTCCCCTTTGCCCAGCTGCTTCAGCCCGTCCAGGAACTTCCTGTGCTCCTCCTCGGTCCATGGAATCCCTGAAGGGCATAATTGATCGAATCTCAGCCAACCATTTGCTGCAGGATTCATGGTAGCAGGAAAAGAAAGTGACATGAACCGACTAATTAAATGTTATTGAGGCGTGTGGATCGTAAGATTCATCAACCACTCCACTTGGCTGGTACAGAAAAGGTTATCCTAGATTTAGCTCGGTTCTTGATTGCTGAATCCAGGTCAGAAATTTCCAGTCACGAAATCGGAATTAACTAAGAAATCAGATTATGCCCAACTGTTGGGATTTGCCCACGAATCAATCACATCAAACTAGGCGAACAAACGCGGAGACAAAATTTATCGCCAAGGGTGCGTGTCGCACCCTCTAAACCTCTTATCTTTATTGCTTTTCTGATTTTCTCAAATCAACTCACGATACAACTTCTTACACGCCCTGCCCATGTTTTTTATACACCTTCAGGGACAGACCCACCGACCTAAACAGCTTGGTCCTAATTCTACTCGATTTGGACTTCCTAAACCTACATGAACTCAATACCACGAGCACACACAGCAGGTGCCTTTTGACTTACCATATGCAGCCTGAACTAGAACTAAACTAATCTACGTACATGACAAGTTCAAGTCCCAAACAGACTCGGCTTGCATCTACGTAGAGTACTTACCAAACTCAGCTAGAAGACTCCTAAACGGTCATGTACTAGACACTAAACTAGACACTAAACGTGAACTGACCAAACATCTATTAGCCACGAAATACTAAGACTAGACTCTAACTAGACTAGGACAAGATTATTTCTAACAATCTCCTCCTAATCTTGAACTTATCATCTCCTCGTGCTCCTCCCGATCTTGACCTCCGCAGCTTCACGTCACCTTCTTCATTGTCATGTCCGTACAGTCAGTATGACCCGCAGGAAACATGCAGCGCACCTCTGCTCTGCCATGCTTTGCCACCGCCATTGATCGGCCCCTGCCGCACTCGGTTCGCACCTATGTGCCACCGCTATTGCTAGCATCCTCACACTCGGTTCGCACCATACTCCTCTTGTACTTGTTTACAGTAGTCTCTCCTCCTACTGCGCACACACCTCCTCGCTTTACGGTAGCTTTCCCTACCACCGTCCGCCTTCGGCATCGCACCGAACCCTGCTGGCCGCAACCAGGACGCTCCACGAGGACATGGACATAACTCACGGAACACCATGCACACCTCACACACTTGATGCGCTTCAACTGCAACAAATCTTCACGGAGACGAGCACTTGGACACAACGACGACTCACTGACACGACGACGACCGCACGTGCAGACGTGCACACACTTGACTCTTTGACTCATCCGACTCATCCGACTCCTCCGAAGACGATCTTGACGAGACTCCCAGCACCGCACCTCGGCACCACCTCTCCCGTCAACGATCATCCGCAGCTCCACCACCTTGCGACGACAACTCTCCGCCATCTCCTCCTTGTCGTTCTGCCGAATGACGATCCCCCGCCGCCATGCTGACGACAGCTTGCTCATCGTCTCCACCCAGCCGCTCCGCCGAGCGACGGTCGCCCGCCCCGAGGCGCTAGTAGGGTCGCCTCCCCGGGGCAAGCGTAGCTTCAAATCTTCGACCTCGCTCTGATACCAATTGTTGGGATTTGCCCACGAATCAATCACATCAAACTAGGCGAACAAACGCGGAGACAAAATTTATCGCCAAGGGTGCGTGTCGCACCCTCTAAACCTCTTATCTTTATTGCTTTTCTGATTTTCTCAAATCAACTCACGATACAACTTCTTACACGCCCTGCCCATGTTTTTTATACACCTTCAGGGACAGACCCACCGACCTAAACAGCTTGGTCCTAATTCTACTCGATTTGGACTTCCTAAACCTACATGAACTCAATACCACGAGCACACACAGCAGGTGCCTTTTGACTTACCATATGCAGCCTGAACTAGAACTAAACTAATCTACGTACATGACAAGTTCAAGTCCCAAACAGACTCGGCTTGCATCTACGTAGAGTACTTACCAAACTCAGCTAGAAGACTCCTAAACGGTCATGTACTAGACACTAAACTAGACACTAAACGTGAACTGACCAAACATCTATTAGCCACGAAATACTAAGACTAGACTCTAACTAGACTAGGACAAGATTATTTCTAACACCAACAACCTCAATAATTGCACTAATTAAGTTTCAGGGGCTAAATTAATCTGTAAATCACAGTATTGGCACATGAATGAATGAATAGAACAGTAGAGTTGTACTATACAGGAGAGGGAGAACAGACCGTGCGTTTGTGATCTGAATAGAGAGGCCAGCTTACCTTTCTTCCGTTCGTGCGCCTTGCGGCGGCGGCGCTTGAGCTGCGGCGTGGACCCGTGCCCCTCGTCGTCGGAGGCGTAGCCCTTGTCGTTGCTGGCCTCACCGGGCAGCAGCAGCGGGGCGATGGAGGTGAGGTTAGGCATGCTGGTGCTCTTCTTGAGCTCCATGCAGTGCTCTTCATCCTCTTCCTCTGCCGCCGCTGCCTCGCCGTGGACCTCGACGCCGAACAGCCTGAAGACCACTGCCTTCTTCTCGGCCACCTCCTCCATTCCCCGCTCCTGGTCGAGCTGCGCGTTGCGAGGTCGCTGTCGCTGATGGAGGATTTCGGATCACGGTGCCGGTGGCGGTACCTTGTTGGAAGTGGATTGGACGTTGGATGTTTTGGAGGCTACTGCAGGAGCATGGAGGGAGGAGCAGAGGAGACTCTCCTTCCTCTGGCACGGTGGGTGGGTGGCTTTGTCCTCTCCTCACTGCCTACTTGCCGGCAGTTGCTACCGTCTCCCTCCCTCCTCCATTTATAAGCTAGCCCGGCCTTTATCTTTCCTTCTTTTTTTTCTTTATCTTATCTCTAATTTTGTTCACCACTGGGTTTCTAAGAAACACTTGTTTGCACGAGTAGGTTTCTAAGAAACACTTTGCTTACAGTTGTGGTTGTGCAAAATGGCCTTTTTAGCTTAATGTTAGGCATGTGAGTTTCTAATAAGAATAAGAGGAGAACCAACAATTGGGTGTTTGGTAGAAGAATAATTGCATCCCAGCCTATCAGGTCAAACCTATGTTTGAAGTTTTATTCCGATAAAGTGGAATATTCTTTAGTGAGAGAAAATGTTTCGGCCGATGTGAAGGTGCATGTGAATCACCACGAGAGAAAACATTTCTTTTCAGCTGTGGCGTAGAAAATAAAGTTGAACATGTGGATAAAACAATTATTGTTTGCTTTGTGTAGTGTATAAAGTAAGTTATCTTAAATACCAATTTTACATATATGTAAGAAAATATATATATGTTCCCATGTATTTTATTAATTTTAGTACTTTTAAGTATGTTTATATTTATTTCAAAAATACCGGGCTCCATGGATCTAGGATCCATATTGATGCCCCCGTGTTTAGTAGCCTAGGTTGTTATTTATTTCTAAGACATGAGTAAACCCAATGTTTTGCTCTGTAAATCGCTTAGTACCGAACGCCTCCAAACTCCTCATTGTCTTCCTCCCATCTCACTGCTCCATCCTCTCTCTATCTTTTTTTTTTGTTTTTTCATTGTTTTCTAATAGCCACCTCCTTATTGTTCCTCCGTCTTTCCACATGTTATTTTTCCGCCCTATTTGTTACTAGATTTGGTGGCGTGCGTCTCGATAAAGCCTTTCTGTAAGCCCTCAAAGATGAAGGAAAGACAAGGTATTATAGGTAGTATCATGCATTTCATGCATGCAAAAAGCTGATGATTCAATGTAATTTATTATGAGAGAGGTTATAGTGGTATCAGAAATAGATACCGTATCATAGCATGTAGAACTACAAAAGTAAATTCAAATAAATCTAGCACTACACATATTTGCATTGAAATGCCGGGTACCAAAATTAATAAATATAAATAGATTTTTTTGATAAAGTGAATATATTAATATTTGAAGATACGAAATACACCTAGCTTCTCCAACAACGCAATACCCTAATGGTAGTACGGAGGCACACAACCAGAAAAAGAGAAAAGGAATCTAAGAAATAAAAGTCCTGCTATAGAATTCTAGCCCTAGGAACAACAATACATTCTCCACCAAGACAACACCTGAACTTCAGACTCTCAAAAAGCGACACTTCCAAGAAGGGAACAGTGCACAAGCGTCGCCGGTGCCCGATCAAAGATCTTCGGTTTTCACCCTGAAGATAGTCCCCGCTTTCAAAACAATGCCTTCAACAAGGACATTGCTAGATACAACCAATTAAGGCTAGACCTTGGATTTTCACCCTGAAAAGGTAAGACTGTGAACTTCACATGTGATGCTGCCCCCACTTGCATACTGCTGTTGCGAAACCGAAGCCCAGAATACCAAGCAAGTGTCTCAACAATTCATAGACTTAAACCTCTATTGCTAGTCCTCCAATCCGTACCTTCATGATATTCTCCGCCTCTGGCTTCACCATGGACAAAAATGTTAACAGGTGACACGACAGAACAGAGCTTCGTGCCACTCCCTCCAGAACCAATTGGTCGAAATAAAAGCATGGGTGCGTACGACCGAATACCACCCGATCCAGCAAACTCGAGGCAATAGGTGCACTGTTACATTCACCGGCGGAGCCTTCCGGAACTCAACACTTCGGCCAGATCCAGAAGGACAAGCATCAAGCAGGTCTTCATCTTCGCACAAGAGATACCCAAGGACCGCCACCTTTATTCAGGTCGGGCCCCAACGCTGCCGACCTTCCCAGGCTGGCCTAGGCAATTCCGGCGATACCAACTGTAGATCAAAGTTCGAAGACAAGCCCATGCCTAGGCAACGCAGCAGCCCAACAGCTGTCCCTCCACCATCGAGAGCCGACACCGGAGAGAGGGCAAGGAGAAACCGACCTAGGGTTTGCACCCAATCAGCCCGTCCCAACCCGCACCTCCATCGCCGACATGGCGCCACCGGAGGCAACCACCACCGATCGCTGGGTCGCGACGCCGCCCACCCAAGCCTGGAGGCCCGCACGCACGCCGGCGCATCACCGCACCCCGCCCAGATCCGCCGCCAAGGAATCTAAAGAAGTCGCGAGGAGACGCCCGGCCGCCACCGTCGGCCACCCGGGCTCTACCCGGCAGCTTCATCCAGCGGCGGCGCGGGGGAGAAAGCACACTTGGCGGCGCTAGGGTTGGAAAGGAGATCGCCTTCGAGTCACCCTTGGTGAGAGCGATGGGGGGTCTATTTTCTCGCGTGCCTAACTGCTCTCTCGCCATATAAAGAGACTATGTGATATCAGGCATTGTACAAGTAGTACTATTATATATTATTAATATCATCTGCTGTCCAGTGTGACTAAAATTCTCCATTTTTCTGTGGAACTCCTTTGAATCGCATCACATGTTCCCTTATTTACTTCAGTTCGCTTTTGAACCGTATGGTCTGTCATATCTGAATCGAACGGCTCCACCACCGTATGGCTTCCTTTGTAGACGAGGATGGGCCCACACGTGCAGCGTGTGTCGCAGGAACTCAGCAGAAATAATACGGATCATACGGAGTAGGGCTCGCTTCCCACATGTGCATTTGCGTACTCCCAGCATTCAATGCAATGGCATGGTTGACCTGACGGAGAGAAGCGCGCTGATGACCTCGAAGGAAGATTCTATCCATTGTCCTTTATTGAGTGGATCGAGGTCTTCACGGTTTACTCTAGGAGCAGCTTCCTTGGATCATTCGTAACGTGCACGGCAAATGAAAAAAAAGTTGTAACAGTAGTACAACTAGGAGTGAGGATTTTGTGGCACCCGACCTCCAGTGTGAGTTTGGCTTTTGAAAATTTTGAAAACCGCCATCCAGAGATATTTTTCCCATGATCGTGTACATATGTTCCGTATACTACTTAAGTTTCAGTTTAAAAAGCAATTAGGCTACAAACATTGTACTCCTTCCATACTGGTAATTATGTAATTCGAGAAACAAGTTTGACTATAAATTTGATCAACAAAATATGAGATAGATGTCACAAAAATTATACAATTTGATTCGTATTCAATAATATATTTTTATGATATATAGCTTATATTTTATTTACCAAATTAGTAATCAAATTTTTTTTTCTCGAAGTATAAAGGAATAAAAAACCTCTTATTTTGTCCTGAAATTTGTCTTTTTATATAGCCTAAAATATGACATCTTTTTTAGCAAAACTTGTGGGGTATGTGTTTATATTATTAATTTGTATAAGTGGATTGCCTAACTTTTTTCATCACATCGATCTTTTGGAATAGTTGGTTAGTGTATGAAGCTTAACATGGTAACAAAGTGAAGGTCTAAAATTTGAGTCATGTTTTTACATTTATTCTATAAATTGTTGTTGTCCCCCTTCTGCCTATGTACTGGCCTCTAGAGCAATGCGCGTCTGTTTACACGTGTTGACTTATCTTCGCGTCACACGTGAGAGGGTATTAAACTGTATAAGTGGATTGTGTAGGGAAATGCACTTTGGCTCAGAGGAGCATTTGCTCTCATTATATGAATCCACATTTTGAAATGTCAAAAAATTCTAAACTAAATTTTTACATGTACATCTAAATATTTTATGTTGGTACACAAATTTTCAAAAAAAGAAAAAAATTGTGGCTCCTATAAAAAAGACAAATTTTGATGTTGTAACACGACTACATACAGCATATTTTTTTTTCTTTTTTGTACACACCACATAAAATGTTGTTTTTCCACGAAAACTTGTGTACGAACATAGAATGTCACGATGTATACCAAAAAATTTATGTCAATTTTTTTAACATTTTTAAAATTAATTTTTAATTATTTTATATAATAGGAGCATTTGCTCCTATGAGCCAAAACGCCACCTCCGATTGTGTAGCTCTTTCCATCAGACCAGTCTTTTGAAATAGTTGGTTAGTGCATGAAGCTTAACATTTATGTACTCCCTCTGTTCACCAAAGTTAGACAGTTTAGGTTTTGTAGATTCACTTATTTTGATTCACATCTAGTCTACTTTAACGTTTAGACTCACTCATTTCAACCCGTACCTAGTCTATTTTGAAATATCTAAAAGATCTTTTATTTTCAGTTTTATTTATGGCTAAAAATACATTTTTTCAATTTTTAAAAAGCGAGAACACTATGCCCATGACTAGCAATTAATTTCCTTTGGTAATATAATTATTTTATAATAAATAATTCAAAATTTTAAATGAGTATACCAAAAAATGTTTCCATGGGCGAGCTACACCTAAATTAATTTTGCCAAATTTAAACTAGCAAGTGCTCTTTTTTAAATAATCAATACCACATATATTTAGAGTAGAAAATAGTACATTGTGATATACATGAGTTGTCTTCATCGATTACAAAATAATAAAACCTAAAAGAAAGTAGCAAATATTCGAGGTCTTTAAAGTCTTTTCTTTCATAACATAGTCTTGTACTTGTAGATATCAGTGAATGTTCTCCCATAATTTTGTGAGCCGCAATATCAAGGCTACGTGCATGCGTTCAACCATGAAAGTAATAAACCAACATCGGTAGTAGTACCATCACTAATATTTCAGAAAACAATAACCAAATTGCATTGTCAACATCATCGGGAAGACGATTAAATGAACCACCATTATTCCGGGAAAAGTTTGCGAGGATCATCCTCCTCTTGACAACCTTGACAGAAATTTCAAAACCGATCTCGCGAAGCAAGATCTTAAAGGTTGTACCTATGAAATTTAATCTTTCAACACCGTCATCGACATTGGGAAGAAGATTTATTTGTCGAGCGAAGAAACAAAAATTAGTTATTATAGACGGTGCCATCTCTGTTAACATGAAAGCAAAAATGAAAACAACTATAAAAAACCCTAGCTTAAGAGAAGGGGGCGTGCATATATGCGTTTGATATATACGAGCATATACCCCGGAGCAGTGACCAGAGCCCGCGCTATGTAGCAAGACGAACCCTGTCTTGAATTACGCACGTAATTGCAAGTCTGGTAGCGATCGAACTATGTGAGGATGCCGTGACGGATACGCGGGAAACCATTGGCGTACGTCCGGGCAATTTCCCCGTCCTTTACTTGCGTACGGCTGCCGTGTGCAGTCGCATCGTCCAACCGCGGGTCGCGCGCGAGGCACGCGCCGGATCTCCCCTACGCGCCTTGACCTTGAACTGAAGGCTGTACGCCCCGGCGTGCTTGCGAATAAGGGCAAACTCCAACGCAACTCTCATCTCAATCAATCAATGCTACATATATTTATACTACGGAGTAATACACGAGCAGTCTACAGCAATTATAACGCGTAAATTTTCGAGATCTTCAAACTTTTTCTTCTCCGGTGACATATATTTGTATTTTTCTGAAGGCTAACAAAGCTAGACACTAAACCATAGATTTGTAAATACCAACGAAGG
The DNA here is from genome assembly GCF_022539505.1 of Lolium rigidum. Classification (NCBI taxonomy): domain Eukaryota; kingdom Viridiplantae; phylum Streptophyta; class Magnoliopsida; order Poales; family Poaceae; genus Lolium; species Lolium rigidum. The sequence continues at coordinate 129,463,446 of NC_061511.1, forward strand.
TACTCTCATAATTTTTTTTTAGGCCAATAGCTCCTATGCGACATTTTTGCATGGAATTAGATAAAAAGCGACGTTGTTCGTGAAAATAGCTAGTATGCGATGATATGAAATAACTCAGGGCCACCCGTGCCATAAAACGGCCGTTAAGGAGACCGTTAGGTTAGTTAAGGGTTTGGTTAAGTTAGTGGTGCCCTGAGTCAAACCAATTGACCCAACTGCACCCTTCCGACCGAACGCGCACGAACATTTTCTGGCGGCGGCGGAGCTCACCATCCTTGTCGACGGCGGCGGAGCTTGCTTCGAGGATGGCGACGCTTTCGTTCTACGGCGGACGTGGTGAGTGCCATTTGATACCCTGATTCCTCTTCCATCATTCTCACCCATTAGATCTGAGGGCTGGGTTGGGTTGGAGCTTGGATTGTGGCTGGTGGCGTTGCTGAGTGAGGGGAACGAGATGGGGGAGGCAGGAGAGGGGACAAGCAACCAGTAATTCATCACATTTTGAAGCTTAATTTCAATTCTATTACTGCCTCGAATCGTAGCTCACATTGCCCGCCAAAAACAGGGGAGGGGTACGTTTAAAATTTGCATAAAATTCTTTTCCTCCAAGGCATCGTAGATTGATGGAAGCATGCAGGAGATTGAGAGAGACACGATGGTTGAATGGGATGTAACTTTAGAAGATATTGATCCACAAGAACTAGAAAAAATGGAAGAGGAGGCGGTGAGGAATGTGGTGGCCAAAATTGGGGAGAGTGCGGTTTAGGGGTCAAATCAAGAAGTATCTTTGTTAGCGTTTGATGATTGGAAATTGGAGTATGTTAGGATTGAAACATGGGAAGAAATGGTAGAAGAAATCGATCGGTGAGAAGGCTGGACAAGCAATAGTGTTCTCTTTTTGGCAGAGCTCATTGATCTGAACCCTGCATCCAGGGTTGGATATGTGGCATCGAAGTTGGCTTGTCAGATTATTGAGGATGATTGGGCTACACAAATGCAGATACTGCATATAGTTACTGAATTGATAGTGCTACCGGGGGAGGCATGTGAAGAAGAGGCAGATCATGTTGAGGAGGTCCCTATAACTATTGATTGGAATACCATTGACATAAGTGACCGAACAGATTTGGTCATTGCTCCAATGTCTGACATTCAAATGGCAACTATGTTTGGTATTCCTGTAGATGAGAAAGACAAGGAAAAGGAGAAAGATGAAGCTGCAGATGATGGTAACAGACAATCAAGGACTGCAAATGCAGATGCTGATGCAGATATAGATTCAGAGTTGATGCATGGTGCTGCAGTTGAAGTGGGTGATGGACATGATGATGAACTTATTTGTGTTTATGACAAAGAAAATCCACTTATTGAAGTAGGTAGATTGTTTCCAAGCATGGATGAGTTTAGGATGGGTTTCAGGACTTATGCAGTCAAACATGAGTTTGAAACCAAGACTTTGTGAACAGATACAAAGAAATTCTATGCCAAGCGCAAAGGTTACTATGGTGATGCCATGCCATGCAAGTGGTATATATCAACTAGACGTCAACCTGATGGAAGGACAATAACGGTGAATCAAATTCCAAAAGCACATACTTGTATTACAAGTTTACAAATGGTTTCAAAAATGAGATCCCAACTTTGGGTGGCAGAAAAAATCACTCCTATTTTAGCCAAGACACCAAACATCACTGCAAAGAAACTGAAAGTAGACCTAGAAAAGAATTACCCAATCCAGCTGAAATATACTACAGTTTGGAAGGCAAAGCAAAGAGTGATGAAACAATTATTTGGTGATTGGGCAAATACATTTATAATGCATTATAGCTTCAAAGCAGAAGGGATAAAAGGTGTCCTAGCAGTGTTGTTGAGATAGATACTGAGGTGACACCAGATGGGAAAGTGTATTTCTCCAAATTCTTCATGGCTTTAAATCCTTGCATTGATGGCTTCAAAGCAAGCTGCCGTCCATATTTGAGTATAGATTCATCATTTTTGAATGGCAAGTGGAATGGTCAACTTGCAGCTTGCAATGCTCTAGATGGACACAATTGGATGTACCCTGTAGCTATTGGCTTGTTTCAGTCTGAGACAGAAGCGTCATGGACATGGTTCATGATGCAGTTGAAAAGAAGCATTGGTCCATTGTCCCCTTTGGCAGTCCACACTGACGCACGTAAAGGGCTAGAAAATGCAGTGAAGAATATTTTCCCCATGCTGAGCAGAGGGAGTGCTTTGGTCATATGTGGATGAATGTGATCAAAAAATTCAGAGGAGATGCATTTGGCTGCCTGTGGCCAGCAGCAAGAGCATACAAGCTTAGTATACATGAGTATCATCTGAATAAGATAAAAGAAGCAAGCACTGAGTTTGGCCCTTGGATGGAGACCTACCATTCTCTTTTGTGGTACAGGTCAGGATTTAACACTGCTATCAAGTGTGATCATATCAACAACAATTTGGCAGAAAGTTTTAACAACAGGATAAATGATTTGAAGGATTTGCCTGTCCATGGCATGGTTGACCAAATTAGTATCATGATCATGAGGTTATGGGAATTGAGAGCAAGGATTGGTGATAAGCTGCAAGGGCATGATAAACTGCCTACTGTAGTGCATGAGGTAGTCAACAGGAGCAGAGGGCTTGCACACTTGTGTGTTGTGAAATCCTCATTGCATGGTGGTGAAGTTAGAGACACAAAGACTACCAGAAGGCATGTTGTTGACACCGAAAATAAAGAATGCAGCTGCCTTGAGTGACAAGACACTGGAAAACCTTGTGAACATGCCATCATTTTTTGGCATGCAAACCCAAGACAAATATGCACCCATATTTGCATGAATATTACTCAGTTGAAAAATTCAGAGCTGCATATGCACAACCAATTCCACCACTTACATATCAGTCTCACTGGCCTGAAGTTGACATAGAATTCTCCTTGTGCGCTCCTTTGACGAGAAGGAAGGCTGACAGGCCTAAACAGAGTAGATACAAGGCTTGGTTTGAAAAATATGGGACCAGTAAGAATGGGAAGAAACATGAAAAGAAAGACACCAAGCCAAGAAAAAGCCCCAAAAAGGTAACAAAAATAGATGCAAGCTTTGTGAAGAACTTGGACACCGAGCTGGATCAACCAAGTGTAGATACACCGAGCCAAAGGCAAAGGGGTAAGTATGTTCTAATTCATCCAAAATCTCTGTTTTTGCACTCACTAACCATAATTGTTTTTCAGGAAGAAACGTTTGTTTCAGCCTCTTGTAACTGAACCACTTTTTCCATCCAAAAAGGCAAGAATTGGGGGGTGTAGAAAGAAGAGGAGTGTGCTGACTGTGTTCGGCTCTGTGCAACCTGGAGCAATACCTGGAGCAGTTTTGGAAGAATTGGGTCATGTTTTGGAGTATGTGCAAACTGAAGTTGGTTTGGAGGATGTGCAAACTGAAGCTCTTTTGAAGGATGTGCAAAATGAAGCTATTTTGGAAGATGTGCAAACTGAAGCCGGTTTGGACCAAGTGCAAACTGATGATGTTTTAGACCAAGTTTAAACTGAAGCTGCTTTTGAGCATGTTGTCCAACCTGAAATTCAGCCTCTAAGTCGTGATGTGGGAAGGCCTAGTGAAGGTGATGCAAACAAAACAAGGAGCATGAATGATCTTCTTGGTATAGAAGCAAAAGCAAGCAAAAGCAAGCCGAAGCCGAAGAATAAGAAATCAAAAGATAAGAATAAGTGATGTATTATATTGTTATTTTGATTCTTGAAAACTTTTTTTAACTTTTCATTTTCTGGAGTAAACTCATTTTCACCATTTTCAAGAACGGCCTCTAAGATGTGTTCAAAAACGGCTCCGAGGTGGGGGTAAACGACCCCATTCCTAAGCACTTTTTTTTCAACCTTGTCTAAATCAACTTATATTTTAGGAATCGTTAGTACATGACATAAGAAGACTATGCGAGTTGGTTTTACATTTTTCTGATTTTTTTTGAATTTTATATCCTCATTTCAAATTTCCGTGCCCCTCGTTCGTTAGTTGTACTCAGTTTTCCTCTCCCTCTAGTTTGAAATCCCTCGCAGACGCTCGGACGGGAGTGTTTCCATGAACACCTTGTTTATCATTTTATATGGTTATTATATGACATAAGAAGACTATCAGAGTTGGTTTCCCATTTTTCTGATTTTTTTTAAATTTTATAGCCTCATTTCAATTTTAGTCAAACTTAAGCCAAACTCAGGTTTGACCATGATTTGAACAAGTTTGAAACATGAAAATGGAAAACTAAGCCTCGATTCTTCTTACTTACTCCAAAATGAAGCTATTTCCCAATTTTTGGTCAATTTCATGATTCAAAGTTCAAACTCTTCTTTTCAATCCTTAGACTTCATAAGACACTATTGGAGATGTGACATTCCTTACATGATTTTTTATTTAATGCCATGAACACCATTTTTATCATTTTATATGGTTAGTATATGACATAAGAAGACTATCAGAGTTGGTTTCACATTTTTCTTATATTTTTTTTTTGAATTTCTAGCCTCATTTCAAATTTAGTCAAACTTAAGGGCTTGGGGAAAACTGAGGAAAAAATAAAGGAGCTGGGGAAAACTGAGTGCAACTAAGGACCCGAGGGCACCAATGTCAGCCCAATTCGTGGGAAGCTTGTCTTGCAGCGTGCACCGTTGATTGAGGCAGCCTCAGCCGTCTGATCATGTCTTCTAGAAGAAATCATGCCAGATCCGCGAGAGCACCCGTTCTTCCATGTGATTGGCTTCTTTTGTTTCTCTCAGCGCTTTGAGTACAGCTTGCGAGAGACAGGGAAATGGCAGCTGGCCGTCGCCGCGTCAACACCTAACTCACGGGCCCGTCTAGACCTACCACGCATGCGCTGCTCCCAACACGTCGGCTAGAATTCGGTGAGAGACATCAAATCTCTTAGGGCATGTACAATGGTTATATTTTGGCGATGCCACGTACGATAATTGATCATCTCTTAGCAACAATGGTTATATTTTTGCGATGCCACTTAGGGCATGTACAATGGTGATATCTTAGCACTGCCACGTAGGATAAACCCTAATCCTAAACCTAGACCCTAAACCCTAAACCCTAAGTTCTAGGCCCTAAACCCAAACCCTAAACCCTAAACCCTTAGCCCTAAACCCACTTAGGGCTTGTACAATGGTGATATCTTAGCACTGCCACGTAGGATAAACCCTAAGCCTAAACCTAGACCCTAAATCCTAAACCCTAAACCCTAAGCCCTAAGCCCTAAGCCCTAAACCCAAACCCTAAACCTAATCCCTGATCCCTTAGCCCTAAACCCACTTAGGGAATGTACAATGGTGATATCTTAGCACTAACATGTAGGATAAACCCTAAGCCTAAACCCTAAGCCTGAACCCAGACCCTAAACCCTAAACCCTAAGCCCTAAACCCAAACCCTAAGCCCTAAGCCCTAAGCCCTAAACCCAAACCCTAAACCATAAGCCCTAAGCCCTAAACCCTAAGCCCTAAACCCTAAACCCTAAACCCAAACCCTAAACCCAAACCCTAAACCCCAAACCCTAAAACCTAAACCCTAAGCCCTTAGCCCTAAACCCACTTAGGGTGGTATATAATGTTCTGTTGTTATATCAACATTACATGGCAGGTTTAAAATAAGACGGACTTATCAACCATTTTTCATGCCCTTAATTGCACTGTAATTTTCTCCCCTTTTATTTCATTTTCCCTTTGCTTAGGAGCGGCAATAACTAGCGACTAATTCTAAATCTACGGACTGGCGTGGTGTCAAGTTAAGAGGGAAGATGCACGTCCAATTAATACAATGGAAAGGAAACACTCGTCGGTCCTCCGTGTCGACGCAGAGGAGAGTATCGTGTCGACGCAGAGGATGGCAGGCTAGCCGTGCAATGCACGCATGCATGCATGGGACGTCGCATCGGAGCTATTTTCAGTCAAAGCATTGATCGCCCTGATCACGCACAGCGCAGAACACACTGCTGCCATCGCCTAGCACACGTTACCATTTACTTCCTACGCTTTCCCACGTAGCTTCATCAACCGGCTTCATCTCACCCCATTAAATCAGTATGCCTCGACTTCCTCGCCCCGGGTAAATAAATAGTGCGCCTCAACTTCCTCCTCTTCTTCATCTTCCAAAAGCCAAGCCTAGCCAGCCCGCCCACCACCATGTCGTACCACCCACCATTCAGCAGCTCCTCCGACGAGGTCAGCGACGAGGAAAACCACCCTAACAAGAAGCACTAGCATGAGTAGTCGCCACCCTCGCCGCCGAAGAAGCGAGCCCAACACGGGCGAGGCGGGCCGGGTGGACGCGGGCGACGCACCGCCAACCGCTCCGACTCCGACTCCCCCAAGGAGGAGTCAGACGTCTTCGTCCACAACCCCGATCCGAATGGCGTCTTCATCTTCATCCTCCCCCACCGACAAGCAGTTACGCCGGGAGGATCACCAAGAAGCTCGTGAGGAGCGGCGGGAGGCGGCTAAGAAGAAGCGCGCCGAGGCGGAGGCTCACCGGGAAAGGGAGGCTCGCCGGGAGGCACTCTTCTGGGAGGAGTGTTATATCGCTCTCAGCAACGCCGAGATAGCGGCGAGGAGGGAGGACTGGATCTCAGCGGGGTGGCGGCCAAAGGCGGGCGGGTAGTAGGCCAGCCTCCCGGCGGCGAGGATGACTGCCAGGTCGACGCCATGACTAGCTAGGGTTTGGGGTGGGGCCAGCCCCGTAATATTTTTGTGTGTGTTTTATCTATGTGTAACAATATGTACGTGTTCGTGTCGTGACACGACACTATATATCGTAATACTATTATTATTAGTGTTTTAATGTTTTTTTATCTATTTTAATGTATTTTTATATATTTACTTGTTTTATAACAAATTCAAATGCACAGTACCATTCTCTCCCTTCCTAAATATAGGGTGTATAGTTCTTGGCACGGAAACAGAAAACTTAAAAAAATACTCAGTAATATTACGAATTCAAATTTGAACCACTATTACAAACACTTATAAGAAGCGACCGTATTGGGCCTGGAAACGCACTATTGGGCCTGGCCTTTCCTAGAACCTTCGTCGGTTTTTTTTTCATTTAACTGAACTTTGCAAACTCCGCACGAGCGACTGATAACCCACAAGTATAGGGGATCGCGGCAGTCTTCGAGGGAAGTAAAACCCAAATTTATTGATTCGACACAAGGGGAGGTAAAGAATACTTATAAGCCTTAACAACTGAGTTGTCAATTCAGCTGCACCTGGAAAAGCACTAGTAAACAGGGGTGATGTGAAAGTAGCAGTGATATGAGAGCAGTAGTAACAGTAGCACAGCAACAGTAATAGTAATATGAGAGCAATGGCACCAGAAAATAGTTGATACTACTTCCAATGTCATGTAGAACGAGTATATAATGATAAGAGATGGACCGGGGTTCCCAGCTATCTACACTAGTGGCAACTCTCCAATAACAAGTGTTGGGTGAACAAATTACAGTCGGGCAATTGATAGGATTGAAATAGCATTAAGACAGAACATCAAGATCATTAATCATGTAGGCATGTTTCCCATATATAGTCATACGTGCTCGCAATGAGAAACTTGTACAACATCTTTTGTCCTACCAGCCGGTGGCAGCCGGGCCTCACTACAAGAAAAGTTGCCATGGCCGACGAAGTTGAAGTCGCGCCGTGGTTGCTGGTGTACCATGGCCGACGATTTTGGGTCCCTCCGTGGTGCATGTCAAAACTTTTTTTTTCTCGTTTTTGAGGCCACCTAGCCCGACGAAAGCGGCCAAAACGTCGCGTATGGTGGTCCGGGACGTGGTGCATCGCGAATTCTCGGGTTCGCCGGCCGAGTCAACGCAAATCCGCACCGCCGAGGGATGTAGGGCCCAGATGGCAGCCTCTCTGGCATTGTTTTTTTCTCGATCGCGCCATCTCGTTCAACGTTCTCCGATCGAGCCGTTTACGATGCGGGATCATGGGTCCCGCATGTCATCCTCTATGAACCAAAATTCTTTCTATTCTTGGATTTTTTGACCCCCGATTTACGGCTACTTCCTTTTTCTTTTGATCCCTTGCCGCCTTGGAAACGTTGAGACCGATGCTTGCTAAATGGGACCCGCATGTCATCCTCTATGTGCAATCAACTTTCTTTTCTTGGAGTTTTTTTTGGCACCTCAAATTTGGTCACTTGCCTTTTTCTTTCGATCCCC